>NC_135216.1:32251990-32459490 GCF_052324685.1 Brachyhypopomus gauderio
ATTGGAACTTTTCATGGATACTATTTGATTGGAGATAATGGCGTAACTGATTGGAAACTGCTTTTTCTAGAATTTTAGAGATAAATGGGAGATTAGAAATTGGCCTATAGTAGGCTAGAATCTGCGGATCGAGATTCTGTTAATCAAGGGTCATAATCATATTAATCATATTAAGTAAGGGCCCAGCAATGGCTGGGAGTAAGTCTTTAAACAGACTGGTTGGAACTGGGTCGAATATACATGATGTAGACTTAGACTAATTAACACTGGGAAGGCCAACGCTACGAAAAAAGTCGCAAGGAAAATCAGCCGCCGAGTAGCCCACTTCCCCGCTGTGAAGAGATTAGTGCCCTTTGTCTTGCTAAAGATATGTGCGTGTTTGAAGCGCCGACCCCCGCTCTCCTTTGCAAGGAAATTCAGCATGGCCAGTGCATCTGTATATCACAGCTCCAAGAAGCAATTCAAAAGTTACAATCTTTCTTTATAGCGCGAAGATAATTATTCATATGCTGAATAGGAGGAGTTTCGCAGGCAAACCGCGCAGACCCCCGCTCTCCTTTCCACAGAAAACCAGCTTATCTGTATATCACAGCTTCAAGAAGCAATTCGAAAGTTACAACCCGTGAAACTATCTTTTTTTTATAGCGCGAAGGTAATTATTCCTATGATGAATAGGAATTAATCTTTTGGTTTGAATCTCACTAAACATTCTAACTGAAATAAATCTTCGCGATAAAGAATAAACGTTGTATTTGTAGTAGGCGTACGTGCTGTGCAATTTTCTCAAGGCAAACCAGACAGAGACTAGCCAGTTTTATATGTTTCATTCGCACATAATTGCATTCGCATTTTATGCTTACTTCATCGCACTAAAGAATAAACTACAATAATGTGCTCGTTGTAGGCATACGTGTTGTGCGATTTTCACAAGGCAAACCAGACAATGACTAGTCCATTTTATGAGTGTCAAGCGCCGACCACCGCTCTCCTTTCCAAGGAAATTCAGCCTGGGCAGTTCATCTGTATATCACAGCTTCAAGAAGCAATTCAAACGTTACAATCTATATTTCTTTATAGCGCGAAGATAATTATTCATATGCTGAATAGGAATGAATCATTTGGTTTGAATCGCGCTAAACATTCTAAGTGAAATAAATCCTCGCGTTGTTTTTGTATTAGGCATACGTGCTGTGCAATTTTCTCAAAGCACACCAGACACAGACTAGCCAGTTTTATATGTTTCATTCGCATTTTATGCTTACTTCATCGCACTAAAGAATAAACTACAATAATGTGCATGTAGTAGGCATACGTGTTGTGCGATTTTCACAAGGCAAAAGCGCCGACCACCGCTCCATTTCCAAGGAAATTCAGCCTGGCCAGTTCATCTGTATATAACAGCTTCAAGAAGAATAAACAATCCATTTGTAGTAAGCATACGTGTTATGTGATTTTGTATGTGTTTCATATGTTTTTTATGCTTACACTAAAGAATAAACAATGCGTTGGCGGTACGTGTAGTGCGATGGCAAATTCACAGAATCGTGCTGCAGAGTAAACATATATACATTTTGAATCCACTACAAACTTGTAAGATACCAGTCAATCTGTGTACCTATATTTTTTGTAATGTAACATACTTGCACATTGTGTTAGAGTTTGAGTATATACACGATTTACAGAAATAATGCCGGTAATAGAACCGTTGTAAAAGTTTTATACACACACACACACACCCCACCCAGTAATAACAACAATAAAGATATTCTTGCCTTAGCAATGACAGGGTAAAACAAATGTGTGATGCAGAACAACAATATTTTTATTAGAAAAATAGAAATCTCATTTGAAATACAGCCAAGTGCGCTTTGAGCATCCCGCAAGCTAACAGTTGCTACATATCCATGGCCCATCCTTTCTACATTTTCGACAGGTGTACTTGGCGCACACAGCACACCGCTCCGAGCTGTGATTCCTGTTGCAGTGTATCTGCACCTGGCACTGCGTCGTCTTTCCAGGAGCAGGTGGAGGTCGTTGCTTTTTCGCCATTGTCTTTTCCTGTAAGAATCGACGCCGAAGTTCCTCAGCAAGAGCATGTAAAAAGTCTCTTCTGCTCTCCGTGGACCTCGTGCATGTCGTATACAAAACATGTGCATTCATCGCTGCCAAGTCCAGCATGTTGTAGAACACTGCAACAGGCCACCTGCGTGTTCCTGCGCGGACCGTATACCCACGCACCTTCTGGTCCATGATATCCACACCGCACTGCAAAGAAGAAACATAAAAAGGTTATGTTACATTATAAACATTATAATCATTTTGTCTGACATATATGACATAAAAATTCAATAATGTGACATTATTTATCATCATATACGCATACCTTCATGCTGTTGTAGTCCGTGATCGTGTTTGGTTTCCTTTTGCGGCCTTCGGAGATCGTGACTTGTTTGTGCATTGTGCTGAGAATGCAGACTGCCTTGTTTTTTTTTGGAGCATACGCTGTCAGTATGGCACTTCCTGATGTGTACACATGTGTGGAGAATTCCTCACGTCCCTTGGTGTTTTTTGCTGGAGGAGGAATTTCTCTTCTGATCTTGTTGATTGTCCCAAGCAGAGCTGTGTTGCATGCAAGCAGTCTGTTGGCCAGAGACAGGGATGTGAAGTAGTTGTCAGTGGTGACGGTTCTGCCCTTGTCCAGATATGGTTCCATGAGTCTCATGACAACGTTCTCTGACAGTCTTTCTCCCTTGGGACGACTGGGGTCCTTTCCCAAATATGGAAGAGCATTACACATATACTTGGTCTTCAAATCAGCAGCAATCCAAAACTTTATGCCAAACTTGTCAGGTTTTGTAGCGATGTATTGCAGGAAAGGACAGCGGACCTTGGTTGGAAAGAGCTGCTCATCAACGGTGATGTGTTGTCCTGGCGTGTAACACAGAGTGCAGTTACGTACAAAACATTGCCAGATGTCCGAGATTGCAGCAAATCTGTCGCTCTTTACACGTTCCGCACGGGTGTCCTTGTCATCGAAGCGCAAGTACCGCATGATTTCTTTGTAGCGGTCACGCGACATCGTGTCCTTGATTGCAGGCACAGCGTATTTCTTAGACCAACAATCGGCCACCGCTCCAACCGGGCAGAGTATTGCCCGCAGAAAAAGCACTGCGATGAAAGCCATCAACTCGCTGACAGACAGGTTCCAGCTCTGATCCGCTCTGTGGGCTTCATGGACCGTGCAGTGTGTGATTGTCCTCAGCATCTCTATGTCGATCAAACACAGAAAGCTCTGCAACCTGCTTGTGATTCTGCGCTGTAGAAGTAAAATAAAAATCATATCACTTGTATGTAAAAAAATAGGAAATATAAAATAATTATTTTTTTTCATCTTTACATCTACAAAAGAGGAAATATAGTTGGCCATCCGTGATAACATTACTTATATGTAAAAAAAGAAGAGGAAATATAATATAAATATATTTATAAAATATAACAAAGAGGAAATATAGCTGGCCAAATTCAGTTCAATGCTTTTTCCTATGTACATCCGTGATAACATTACTTATATGTAAAAAAAAAGAGGAAATATAATATAAATATATTTATAAAATATAACAAAGAGGAAATATAGCTGGCCAAATTCAATTCAATGTTTTTTCCTATGCACTACACTACAACATGCACTACAGTTTCATCTATACAAAAGAGGAAATATAGCTGGCAAAATTCACCTCTGTACTTTTCTTGTATACATCTACGAAAAGAGTTTTTTACATTACCTTGGCATGCTCTGTAGGTCCTGCGGTCTCACTGAACGTAAAAGTGGTGCTGCCGTGTCCAAGACTTCTTACAACATCAGTCTTTTCCCAAGCGGTTCCATCTTTTGCGTTTATGTTCGTTGCAGGCTTACTGACATCCTTAGCAACAGAACGCTTCTTTCGTGGAGGGCTACGGTTTTCTTCATCCGATTGTCCACTCGTATGTGCGCCAGTTGAAAGTGCCAGATCGGAGTCTTCAGCACTAAAACAAAGTTCCTCTCCTCCGTCGGAATCATAGTCATCCATTGCGTTCAGAAGAGCCAAAGCTTGCAAAGGAGTGTAAATCCTCTTGTGTGCCATCGTAGTGTCCGTGTCTTCCTCGCAGAACAAGAAAAATATATGAAATGACTCACCTGTGTTTGTGTGTCCGTTTTTATCCCAGCTTGGAGAAGACCACACCCCACCCATCTTCAACAAGTGTAAATTGTGAACCTTCACGGCGGCTGATGCAAAGGCGCTAATGACATGCGTATCGATACCCGCTAATCACTAACCGATACTTGCGCATTTCCATTTCTTTATATCTGATGGATGAATAGATGTATAGATGAATGGATAATCAGTCAGTCTCTGAGTTAAAATTTAATTTAATTGTTCTGTAATTATCTGGAATTAGGTGGAAAAACAAAATTGATATGGCTAGAATTTTTATATAAGTAGTGCTGTTTCATAAAAGCAGAACATAAATAACATGTAGGCTACAATGCCTATATTTGACTTTCTCTAAATATCTATATACAGATAGAATATATATCATTTTTATGATATTTCAGAGATTATTTTGTGGCATTTCCTGTCTATGTAGCAGTGCAAATTATATATATTCTCTACCTGTAAATTAGTGCTGTTTCGTAACGGACGAATTGCAGAAATAACATGCATACAATGTTTGATTCTGTCTAAATATCTAGATACGGATAGAATATATATAATTTGTACTGATTGATTTCGATTTTTACTTCATTTTAGATAATACTTGGATAGTATAAAACAAATAACTTCTAGCACATACGCCTACTACAAGTACAACGTTTATTCTTTAGCGCGAAGATTTATTTCAGTTAGAATGTTCAGCGCGGGGTCGGCGCTTCAAAGGAAGCGTAAAATACGTATGAAACACATATAAAATGGGCTAGTCATTGTCTGGTTTGCCTTGTGAAAATCACACAACACGTATGCCTACTACAAATACAACGTTTATTCTTTAGTGCGAAGAAGTAAGCATGAAATGTTTTTGAAACACATAAAATGGGCTAGTCAGTGTCTGGTTTGCCTTGTGAAAATCGCACAACACGTATGCCTACAACGAGCACATTATTGTAGTTTATTCTTTAGTGCGATGAAGTAAGCATACAATGCGTATGAAACACATAAAATTGGCTAGTCAGTGTCTGGTTTGCCTTGTGAAAATCGCACAGCACGTACGCCTACTACAAATACAACGTTTATTCTTTATCGCGAAGATTTATTTCAGTTAGAATGTTTAGCGAGATTCAAACCAAAAGATTAATTCCTATTCATCATAGGAATAATTACCTTCGCGCTATAAAAAAAAGATAGTTTCACGGGTTGTAACTTTCGAATTGCTTCTTGAAGCTGTGATATACAGATAAGCTGGTTTTCTGTGGAAAGGAGAGCGGGGGTCTGCGCGGTTTGCCTGCGAAACTCCTCGTACTTTTAGCCATATTAGTGTTTGACCTGCTGCCTCAGTGCTCCGCATTTGCATAATAAAAGGATGGCTAATTGCTAGCAAGAAGGAGGGGTGATGTCCTGGAGATCCTGAAATTTCAGTCTTGCTAGTGTTAATCAGTGTTGTGAGCTCTTTTTGCGATATAGGATCGAAGCCATTTAGCTCAGTAATATTTTCGGATGTGTAGTTACTATTACCTATACTACTGGAGTTGGATTGGAGGTTAGGCTGTGATGTGTTATGACTGTTTGGATATTATCTATTTTATTATTGAAAAAGTAAAAAAAATTGTCACTAGTGTGTTTAAGTGTTGTATTAGAACTAGTGTAGTTGATATTTCTTGTTAGTTTTTTTATATGGTCGCGAAGAGAAATCTTTTGGTTATTTTTGTTGTTTTCTATTAGTAATGAATAGTATGAGGCTCTAGCTTTCATTAGGGCATGTTGATATTTGACTACGGCGTCTTTCCATGTGATTCTAAACAGTTCTAGTGAGGTGGATCTCGATTTGCGCTCCACTGTTGGAGCTGTCTGTTTTAGAAGACGAGTGTTGTCGTTATACCATGGTGCAAGCTTTTTCTCCCTAATTAATTTTGTTTTAACTGGAGCTACACTGTCTAAGGTATTGCTGATTGTGGAATAAAACTGTTGTGCTGCCTGTTCCAATTAATTGGGCTGCTATGGCATAGTGTTCGGTAACTCTGGCAGTATGTTTACAAATGTTGCTGCGGTGTCGGATGTGATAGTGCGTGTGGTTTTTATATGGCGCATTTGATGTACATTGTATAAAGCTATTTCATATATCAGTAGCGAATGATCTGAAATGGCGTCATTTTGGGGGATGATTGCCAAATGTTCTATGTTTAACCCGTAAGTAAGTATTAAGTCTAAGGTGTGTTTACAGCGGTGAGTAGGCCCTGTCACATTTTGGGTTATACCTACTGAGTCCAGGATGGAATTGAATGCTGGTTTCAGTGGGTCTGATTCATTTTCATAATGAATGTTGAAATCACCCACAATTACAAATCTCTCAACGGTTAAGAATAATTCCAAAAGAAACTCAGCAAATTCCTGAAGAAATTCTGAGTAAGGACCCGGCGGTCGATAGATGGTCACTAATTTAAGCTTTGCCTTATTGCCTATGAGATTATTGCCTATTTCACCTGTCAGAGCCTCGAATGAGTTAATAGAGGTGGCTGGTTTTACAGTAAGACCAATATCTGTCATATATTGTGGCTATTCCACCTCCACGCCCAGTGATATGGGGCTGATGTACATAACTGTAGGAGGAGCTGCTTCATTAAAACTTACATATTCGTCTACTCTAGCCCATGTTAAATAGAGTGCATTTAGTCTGTTATCTAAGATTATTTCATTTACTATTACAGCTTTTGATGCAAGTGATCTAATGTTTAGAAGTCCTAGCCTTAGCATAACATTGCTACTCACTTCAGGTTGATTATTAAGTTTTATTTTGATTAGATTTTTTAAATATATCGCCCTGTTATTCCTACACCTACACGGCTAACTGACACAGTCTCAATGGTTTGGTAAATAGGGAAGTAAGTTCTACTTAGCTGATTTGTGTGGTTTGTTGTGGCTGGTCAGGCCTGGCGTAGCACGTCCTCGATGTTCCTGGAGAGGACTGCCGAGCCTAGGCGACTGGGGTGAAGTCCATCTCGGCGGTAGAGTGATGGAAACTCTCCCATTTGTTATGTAGTCCACGTCGACGCTGCCACAGGTGTCCCGGAGCCAGCTGTGGAGACATAAGAGACGACTGTATAACTCGCACCCTCGCTGGAACATTGGAAGCGGCCCGGAGACGACGAGTCTGGCCAACGTCTTCTTCCGTGCGGTGTCCAGAAGCGAGCGGTAGTGCTCTTTGAGGATCTCGCTGTGCCGGGCGAAGGTGTCGGCAGCCCCCACGTGAAGGACGACGGTGCCGAAGTCATCTCGCTGCTTCAGCGCAGAGGGAAGCTGCCTGGCCACATCCAGGACACGAACGTGAAAATGGAAGACAGGTACAGTTCAAGTCAAGGCTGTGGCAGACCAAGCAAAATCTCGAATAAACAGAAGCGAAGGATGTTGAGAACAGTCAGTCAACCCACAGACCAGCACCAAAGACCTACAACATCATCTTGCTACTGATGATCTGTGCATCCATACAGATGCTGTATGGAAGAGTGATGCAGAGGAAGCCTTTTCTCCATCCACATCACAAACAGAGATGCTTGAGGTATGCTAAAGCACATTTGGACGAGCCAGCTTCATTTTGGAATAAGGTGCTGTGGATTGATGACTAAAATAGAGTTATTTGGCCATAACAAGGGATGTTATGCATGGAGGAAAAAGAACACATCACTCCAAGAAAAACACCTGCTACCTACAGTGAAATGTGGTGGTGGTTCCATCATGCTGTGGGGCTATGTGGCCATTACAGGGAATCTTGTTAAAGTTGAGGGACGCATGGATTCCAAACAATATCAGCTGATTCTGGAGACCAATGTCCAGGAATCAATGACAAAGCTGAAGGTGCGCCAGGGCTGGATCTTCCAACAGGACAACAACCCTAAATACTGCTCAACATCTACTAAGGCATTCATGCAGAGGAACAACATTCTGGAATGGCCATCTCAGTCCCCAGACCTGAATTTTATTGAAAATCTGAGGTGTCAATTAAAGAGAGCTGTCCATGCTCAGAAACAATCATACCTGAATGAACTAGAGATGTTTTGTAAAGAAGAATGGTCTACAATACCATCAGCCACAATTCAGACTCTGATTAGAAGCTATAGAAAGCGTTTAGAGACTGTTATTTCTGCAAAAGGAGGATCTACTAAATATTAAGTGGTTTTTTTTGGGTGCCCAAACTTATGCACCTGCCTATTTTTGTTTAGCCAATTATTGCACACTTTGTGTAAATCATATAAACTTCATTTCACCTCTCAAATATCACTGTGTTTATCCCCTATATGGTATATTTAACTGAATTTTTTTTATCCAAACATTCAATGATTTATAAAGGTAAATCAGGAAAATTACCAAGGGTGCCCAAACTTTTGCATCCCACTGTATGTATCAGATGCACAGGAAACATCTCTACAGACAAAATATAGGTCTACAGTTGTAGGCTAAAAGACCAAATGAGCAATACATACTCACAATGCTTTCAATGACATGAGATGCATGTATACATAACTGGATTAGCTCAGACACAATAAACCATAGCTGTCTCCCTCTCTCTGCTTAACTCTCTCACTCTAATGGTTATGCACATGAACTAATTTGCTGCTACTGACCCCTGTGGTTCTTAAATGAATTACAACTAAGCACATAAACACAAATTACTTAACGTAAACATAGAACAAAGTTCCTAAATTAATTGTAACAGAACACACATCTTCTTCGTTCTATATTTAACTACATGTATTATCTCTTACATATTACATGTATAACTCTTTCCTGACACCCGTGTGTTGTGAATCTGTTCTCCCAGTGCTGGACTATGGAACTCTGAGGGCTGTACAAATTTATAATCCTGTCTATGAACCCTGAAGGCTCTGATCTACATCTAGAGATGATTTCAGAAACCTTAACACACCCTAGTGATCACTAGTGAGTGTGTTAACTGCACAGATGGGTAAATGCGGATAACAAATTTCGATTGAGGTGAAAATCACAATTGACAAAATATGGCACATTTAAAGATTATTAGTAGTTTTTCAGTATGTAGTTATGTTAGCGCCACTAATTTGACAGTTGTGGGGTTTTGGTGTATGTGTGTGGCTTTTTAACTGAACATCCATCATTTAATAATAACAAAAACACCTTGTCTGTATTTTCATGTCTACATGGCCATTTCAGAACTATCAAATGTGTATAGTACATTACCAAACAGTAAAGAACACCATAAAAATGTAAAAAATATTTATTGCAAGATAATAAGTACTATTTTTACATTTGTTCTTAAAAGGAACATTTGCTAAAAAAATACAATCCAAGAATATCATTGTAAAATCATTCTGACATTCCAATAACATCACAACATTCATGTGCTTCTTTCACAAGTCAGTGTAATCTGGAATTATAATCCTGATCATTTTCTCATAGCAGATGATGATAAAAATAAGAAACTTATTATACATGCCGCAGCAGAAAAATGTAAAGGCAAATATCGGATAATTAAGTATTGTTGATTTCACCAGAAAGATTATAGTAAATAACATTTTGTAATCAGAGAGAGATGGTAGTGGTGTGACACTAGATATTTTCTCTAACAGCAGACTGGACTGTAGTTCTGTTATTCAGTGTTTCTGCTCAGATTGTCATCAGAAAAGGATCAGCGTGGTCTGGTGGGATCAAGATTGTGGGTAGTCTGCTGGGATCAAGGATCTGGGTAGTCAGGACATCCCAGTGACACTGTAATCTGCTCTAGAGCCCAACATCCTGACAAAAAATCTGAAGATATCGGTGTGCTTTTAAAGCCAAGGACAGATTACCTCAAATATGTCAGAGTACTGTACTGTCACTGTCCTGATACTGTAAAGTGTTCATGGAGTTTGAATAGAATGTCTGTTCTTTACACCCTCATTCTGAGTACTGAATGAAGCTACTGATGAACACACACTCCAGCTAAAGTTAAACATAGCTGTCTGTGTCCAGCAGTGAACTCTGAGCTTCACCTGTGGCAGCACTGTGACTACTTATCTCACTCCAGTAGTCTACAAATAAAATTACACATAAAACTACACATAAGAAAACCTGGAGAACCATGGAAAGCAGTGTGATGGTTCATCTTCTGCTTTTCTCAGGCCTGATGAACGGCCCCATGGAGATGGAGGAGGTGTCATGGATGTCCACAGACCTCGCAGCTCTGTGGTGATGTCCAGGGTGACAGTGCTAGAAAAAGAAAATGTAGAAAATGAATGAAAAATCCTTTCCAAGAACTTTCACACCAGTTACAATCCAATTACTGTATAAATGTGAGTGGCTTATAGGATTAAATTAACTGATGAAGCTATCAAAATGCCTTATATGCTAGCTATGCCATTGATCCATATACCATAAAACACGACCAATGCAGATCAGAGACTTGGGTGACAATAAACCTCCAGAGACAGGAGACATTTACACGTATTTACATGTATCATGGAACTGTGTGATTCACTGACAGATGTCAGAACTCACCGCTACACAGTTGTTGCTCTGCAGAAGGCAAAGGTGAATGGAGCAGTGAATGAAGACCTTGTTATAGGACTCGTCGTTAAAGGCAAACATCTCGAAGGAGAATCGGCCGGTTGTGGAGACTCCGTTCTGAAGGACTCGTACTGTTTTATCTTCTCGATTAGGACACCTATAAAAATTTGGGATAATTCAAATTACTTCAATTCAAATCTATGCTTTATGATATTGTGTTAAATGTATACATTTGATTCTCGTTCTGGGATCTGCCATCATGCAGAATTTAGTTCCAGGTTCACAGTAACAGACATGACTTAATCAAGGCTTTCAGAAGCTCCTGATTATTAGAGACAGGTGTGTTGGAGCTAATCTCTGAAGCCTGTAGGTTGTTAAGAACCACACTTGGCAACCCCTGCTATGGGTACAGAAAGTCAAAGTGTCTTACTGTTTAATAATCAGGTCCCAGCGGACACCATAGTTGCGGTCATTCACAGGGGTGGCCCAACATGAATCAATCACTGTAGCAATCTGACGACTGTCCACCCCCTGGACATACACTCCCACATAGACCCGCTGGTCCACCTTCACTTCTGCACTGCCGTTGTAAGGGAGGGTGAAACCAGGATCCTGATAGGGAATCATCCTGACCTGGTACATCCCCAAAACACCTGGAAGGTTCTTGTATATTGTACTGTAGAAGAGTACAACCACAGATCAATTAGTAACTGGCAAACTTGATATCCTGTCAGTCTGTACAAAAATGAAACCATAGAAATGTAATAACTGTTCTGTCAATACAACTACATCATTACACGCATGTCTATGCTTATTTTATAAACCTTAAACACTGTTCAACAGTGTCAGGGCTCAATTAAACACTTGTGCGTTTCACCTCTGTAGAGGGGTGAATGATGGGTCCATCGTAAGTGTCTGAGTGAGTGCATAAACACAGGAGAATTGCAGTTGTAGCATGTTCTGTCTGTTAACGCTGCTTTCTGTTGAGTTGACTGTCATCTGGATAGAGTTCTCGTAGATGAAGTGAGTGCCATTTGCCTGTGGATATTGATAAAATTTACATTTAGTCAGGAAAACAAGTTAATGTAAATGTAATAAATACACAACATTTCTTCACACAACATATATGACAAATGAACTTAGATTCAGTGGTTTTTGCATTAATGACCTCTGACTGGTTGGATTAGTGAGGGTCCTATATATGATGTTTACTTATTTATCAGAAACCAGTCTGCATAACTAGTGTTTAATGTACCGTGAGGTTTGTGCCACAGATGTGATCATCATTATCAAAATGGAAGACCAGTCTGCCATTCTGGACTGTTCCTCTGCAGCTGGGGTCACTCAGGTGTAAAGTGTGGACAGAGAAACCAGCTTCAAAGAGCTGACAGCGTGACAGAGACATGGTGCCTGAGCTGCTATCACACACTTCAACAGCGTCTGGAACAGAGAGGGGAGGTGAAGTACTGGAGCGTGAAAAGTCATGTTCTTCAAATGGTGTCAAAGAAAATACTTTGAGCATGTTTCCACATCATTGTATTAAAATGTGCTTTCACCATAAGTCTCTGGGTTTGGTCTTGGGTCATCCTGATTACAGAAGCAGCCATGGACACCCTCCATCTCCCCACACCACTCATCCTCAGTGCAGTTCACCTCCTCACAGTGGTCCACCAGTGCTATAAAGAGGAATACATTAAATTGTTAATCCAATAGCCAATAAAAAAACAATAACTTGCAGTGACAATATTCAATATTTTTCCCCAAATAATGCAGAGTATTAACCCGATATATATTTAATGTACATTCTTGACTAACAGAAATCTTAAGAAAAGCATTTTAAAATTCCTCAATACCCAACTTACAGCAAGAAAGGTCAGAGCGCCAGTCTGAGATCTGGACCTGCACCATGGAACAAGCAGCCTCATAGGCCCCCACAGCTGAACACAGCATGTGATTGGTTGATGGGTAGGCACACAGGTCATACACACAGGAAGTGAAGTAAGGGGCAGGGTTGACATGGCCATGGCAGAGGTGGAAGGGTCCAGTGGTGTTAGTGATGATGCTGCAGCGGTCAGAGTACTCCTCTCTGTGGGCACACTCATCTACATCTATTGTCTGGTCATCAGCTCCACATCTGGAAAGGAAAGAGAGTGTTCAGGGTTTAAAATAGGAAGTTTATCATGAAGCATGAGCAGAGATGGTAGAATATTGGCTCTAGCAAATAGTTATTGAAAGTAAAATTTTTAATTTATATTGATTCTGAATTAAGTCTGTCATATCCAAATAGGGTTTATCTACCCTGGGCTGCTGGAGTTTGATTTCCAGCTGTTTCCAAAAACAGTGTCATCAACGGTCAGCGCGCTGCTGGGCAAAGTCTTGTCATCTGATGGGTCTCCATTATTGTTTCCACACATTCCACACACAGATCCACTGAAACTTGGACCCAGTCTCACAGAAAGGGTAGAACTACCATCATAGTAGACCAGGAGCTCACGTGATGCATTCACAACCACTAAATTTAGCTGCTGATGAATTTCAGCAAGATCGCCAATTTTAAAAGGCAATGAGTTCACAGGTTTCCCATCAACCTGGAGAAAGACAAGAATATGTTAAATACAAATTAAATACATTACAGACTGTCATTTAGCTTTTGATGTAAACAGTGTAATCTACAATACAAATACCTTTACTATCTTGTTTTGTCCAATAGAGATCTGTGTGTGTTGAGCTCCTTGATTTAGCCACACATCCACTACAGACACAGATGACATGTCCATGTCTATATGGTTTACGTTAGTGGCCACCACACGGAATCCCAGGTCACTGTTACCCACAAACCCACAGGTGTGGGAAATCTCATATGAACAAGTGCCCTGGAAGAATAATTTCAGGATGTTATAAAGGTGAACAAGTTTCTACTCAAAAGAAATTACATGATCTCCTATGAAGCTAAATTTCAGGGCACATTGAGATCATATTGCATATAGGATTTTATGTGATTATTTTTGTCATCCATTTACAGTGTGTGTATTTTTTCATAGTTTTTTCAGCATTTAATGCACCTGTTTGTAAATATGGCATATTGTAATATTAGCAGATTATCCAAAGTAAACTCTGAGCAATGAAATGACCCGTTCTTGCCTGAAAGGTGGTGAGAGCTCCATCAAAGGTGAGGTAATGGGAGTCTCCCCACACCATGCAGGAGGACATTTGGCTGTAGCAACCACGCTGCCCATTCCTGACTGCACACTCCTCAGAGGGAGAGCAGGAGGTGGAGACGCAGCTCAGCTCATTGGTAGCAGAACACTCACAGTGCTGGGAACATTCTGGAGTCCAGAACTGCTCACCTAGCTGCAAGAAAAAGACACTGCAATTAGTTCCATCAAAGCACACAAATGATCTTTTAGTATAAATTTATGATTGTACCTCAACTGCACAACATTCATTGCAAAATATAAGAACGTACATGAAAGTAGAGTCCATCGTAGAGACAGCCACACTGGTCCACTGATACACAGAGACCTCCACTCCTCATGAAGCCTTCATCACAGAAACAGCCCTCTGAACATGTCCTCTCACATACAGCATCAGTGCTGCTGGCACAGGTGTGCCCACAGTCTGTGCCACACAGCTCATAGTGACTGTTCACAGGACAATCCATGCCTGACAAAGTAAGACAAAGAAGTAGGTCGTGCAATGTGATATATC
Organism: Brachyhypopomus gauderio; assembly: GCF_052324685.1. Lineage (NCBI taxonomy): Eukaryota > Metazoa > Chordata > Actinopteri > Gymnotiformes > Hypopomidae > Brachyhypopomus > Brachyhypopomus gauderio. Next base: position 32,266,405 of record NC_135216.1, read on the forward strand.
TCTCTACTGAGCAATAGTAGATATATTTCCATTATATGAGTATAACCTCTCCCATACTGTGAGGACAACTAACCATTTGAAATGGGTTTCTTTCAAGTGACTTACGGCAGGTGGAGTTCTGTCTCCAGGGATAGACCGTTGCATTGGCAGAATGGCAGGCACTGACATAGGTCTGGATGGAACGGCACAGTACATCGTTACTGTACCCAGACAGGCAAACATCAAATACGCAGTCATTGTAGTAGGCTTGAGGGTCCACATAGTCATGGCAGAAGCTGAAGGGACCGTGTCTGTCCCTGATGATCTCACACTGTGTCTGTGCCCTAGTTTGGTCTGGGCATGATGAACATGAGTCTCCACACCCATCACTGCACACTGTGTCATTCTCGACTCTCCAGCTGGCTCCAAACTGGGAAGCTGAAGTCTCCAGTTCACCTGAGCGTGTGAGGAAGTCGTCACTCGTCTGGCCGTTGTAGTTACCACACAGACCACAGGTGGCTCCACTGTAATTTACAGGGACAGTGATCCGCGCCACCCAAGAGCCATCGTAACTCACACTAAGGCCAAAGTCAGTTGTAATGAAAGTGTTCATTCCACTGGAGTAAATGGACACTCGGCCAGAGTCGAGCAGGACAGGAAGGTTCCTGGTCTCATTACCAACCTGATGAAGACAAAAGTCGATCTTGTCTTTAATAAATTCCTCGAAGTATAACAGGGCTTTCATCACATAATAACAGCTTTTAAAAAATGTCTCCCTTTGGCAATTTCTTATTTATTGTTTAAGGTACAATAGTTCAAGCTACTACCTATACTTCCTCCTTACCTTGACAGTGCCATGCATGTTACGTGACATGTGTACCATGTATCCTGAGACAATGACATAAACATCAACAGTGATGGAAACTGGGAGTTTATTCCATGGTTCATTTCTAGCTGAGACATGGAAATATGGTAGTCCTTGAGTATCATTGCATACAGTTGCCAGAATGTATCGACAAGTGCCCTGGAAGTCAAATTTGCGCCCGTCAAAAGAGGTGTAGTGGGGGTCCCCTGAAGCAGAGCACGTGGCACTGGGCGGTGACGGCTTCTCGGAGGTGTGCACTTTTGCAAAAGACAGAAAAGAAGAAAACTTCAAACAGATAAATAAAAAGGGTATTTTTCACTGTTTTAGTTGTTGAGATGTGAGAATATAATTGTACTACCATCTTTTGTCAAATATTTCCATTGCTATTAATAGCTATTTTTAGTCATATTCAGAAAAATGGAAATGCTGAACAAATGTCTCCTCAGTATTTCTTTTTTTAAACACATTATAGATCTGTTTCCACATTTCAAATATTGGATTTATAAAAGACGGGCAGGCAATGATTTGGACAATTTAAAAAGCATCCAACATTTACTCAATGGAAATGTTTGTATTTTACCATTAATAGTAGTGGTGGACATGGTGGTGGGCATTTGGCTGTAGCAGCCACGCTGCCCATTCCTGACTGCACACTCCTCAGAAGGAGAGCAGGAGGTGGAGACGCAGCTCAGGTCATTGGTAGCAGAACACTCACAGTGCTGGGAACATTCTGGAGTCCAGAACTGCTCACCTAGCTGCAAGAAAAAGACACTGCAATTAGTTCCATCAAAGATCTATCAAAGCACACAAATGATCTTTTAGTATAAATTTATGATTGTACCTCAACTGCACAACATTCTTTGCAAATTATAAGAACGTACATGAAAGTAGAATCCATCATAGAGGCAGCCACACTGGTCCACTGGCACACAGAGACCTCCACTCCTCATAAAGCCTTCATCACAGAAACAGCCCTCTGAACACGTCCTCTCACATACAGCATCAGTGCTGCTGGCACAGGTGTGCCCACAGTCTGTGTCACACAGCTCATAGTGACTGTTCACAGGACAATCCATGCCTGACAAAGTAAGACAAAGAATTAGGATGTGCAATGTACTATATCTCTCTACTGTGCAATAGTAGATGTATTTCCATTATATGAGTATAACCTCTCCCATACTGTGAGGACAACTAACCATTTGAAATCAGTTTGTTTCAAATGACTTACGGCAGGTGGAGTTCTGTCTCCAGGGATTGACCGTTGCATTGGCAGAATGGCAGGCACTGACATAGGTCTGGATGGAACGGCACAGTACATCGTTACTGTACTCAGACAGGCAAACATCAAATACGCAATCATTGAAGTAGGCTTGAGGGTCCAAATAGTCATGGCAGAAGCTGAAGGGACCCTGTCTGTCCCTGATGATCTCACACTGAGTTTGTGCCCTAGTTTGGTCTGGGCATGATGGACATGAGTCTCCACACCCATCACTGCACACTGCGTCATTCTCGACTCTCCAGCTGGCTCCAAACTGGGAAGCTGAAGTCACCAGTGCACCTGAGCGTGTGAGGAATTTGTCACTCTTCCGACCGTTGTAGTTACCACACAGACCACACGTGGCTCCACTGTAATTTCGTGGGACAGTGATCCGCGCCACCCAAGAGCCATCATAACTCACACTAAGGCCAAAGTCAGTTGTAATGACAGTGTTCAGTCCACTGGAGTAAACGAACACTCGGCCAGAGTCGAGCAGGACAGGAAGGTTCCTGATCTCATTATCAACCTGATGAAGACAAAAGTTGATAAATTCCTCGAAGAATAACAGGGCTTTCATCACATAACTGCTTTTTAAAAAATGTCTCCCTTTGGCAATATCTTATTTATTGTTTAAGGTACAATAGTTCAAGCTACTAGCTATAATTCCTCCTTACCTTGACAGCACCATGCATGTTGTGTGACATGTGTATCATGTATCCTGAGACAATGACATAAACGCCAACAGTGATGGAAACTGGAAGTTTATTCCATGGTTCATTTCTAGCTGAGACATGGAAATACGGTAGTCCTTGAGTATGATTGCATACAGTTGCCAGAATGTATTGGCAAGTGCCCTGGATGTCAAATATATGCCCATCAAAAGAGGTGTAGTGTGGGTCCCCTGAAGCAGAGCACGTGGCACGGGGCGGTAGCAGTGGAGTGGCAGGTGTTTCTGGAGTGGTGGTTGTTTCTGGAGTGGTAGTTGTATCTGGGATGGTAGTTGTTTCTGGAGTGTCAGTTATTTCCGGAGTGTCAGTTGTTTTCGGAGTGTCCGTTGTATCTGGGATGGTAGTTGTTTCTGGAGTGTCAGTTATTTCCGGAGTGTCAGTTGTTTTCGGAGTGTCAGTTGTTTCTGGAATACCAGGTGTTTCTGGAGTGTCAGTTGTTTCTGGGATTGTAGTTTCTGAGATTGTAGTTTCTGGTGTTGTAGTTGTTTCTGGAGTGTCAGTTGTTTCTGGGATGGTAGTTGTTTCTGAAGTGTCAGTTGTTTCTGGGATGGTAGTTGTTTCTGGAGTGTCAGTTGTTTCTGGGATTGTAGTTGTTTCTGGAGTGGGAGTGGTAGTTGTTTCTGGAATGGTAGTTGTTTCTGTGGTAGGAGTGGTAGTTGTTTCTGGAATGGTAGTTGTTTCTGGAGTGGAAGTTGTTTCTGGAATTGTAGTTTCTGTGATTGTAGTTGTTTCTGGGGTGGGAGTGGTAGTTGTTTCTGGAGTGGCAGTTGTTTCTGGCATGGTAGTTGTTTTTGGCATGGTAGTTGTTTCTGGAGTGGAAGTTGTAGCTGTTTCTGGAATGGTAGTTGTTTCTGGAATGGTAGTTGTTTCTAGGATGGTAGTTTTTTCTGCAATGGTAGTTGTTCCTGGGATGATAGTTGTTTCTGGGATGATAGTTGTTCCTGGGAGTGTAGTTGTTTCTGGAGTGGAAGTTGTAGCTGTTTCTTGAGTGGAAGTTGTTTCTGGAGTGGTAGTTGTTTCTGAAATGGTAGTTGTTTGTCGGGTGGAAGTTGTTTCTCGGGTGGAAGTTGTTTCTGGAATGGCAGTTGTTTCTGGGATGGTAGTTTTTTCTGGAGTGGCAGTGGTAGTTGTTTCTAGAATGGTAGTTGTTTCTGGATTTGTAGTTGTTTCTGGAGTGGAAGTTGTGTCTGGAATGGTAGTTGTTTCCGGAGTGGTAGTGGAAGTTGTTTCTAGAGTGTTAGTTGTTTCTAGGATTGTAGTTGTTCCTGAAGTGCTAGTTGTTTCTGGAATGGTAGTAGAAATTGTTTCTGGAGTGGAAGTTGTTTCTGGGATGGTAGTTGTTTCTGGGATTGTAGTTGTTTCTGGAGTGGAAGTTGTAGCTATTTCTGGAGTGGATGTTGTAGCTGTTTCTGGAGTGGTAGTTGTTTCTAGAGTGGAAGTTGTTTCTGGAATGGAAGTTGTTTCTGGTGTGGTAGTTGTTTCTGGAATGGTTGTTGTTTCTGGGATTGTAGTTGTGTCTGAATTTGTAGTTGTTTCTGGGATTGTAGTTGTTTCTGGAGTGGAAGTTATTTCTAGAATGGTAGTTGTTTCCGGAGTGGTAGTGGAAGTTGTTTCTAGAGTGTTAGTTGTTTCTGGGATTGTAGTTGTTTCTGAAGTGCTAGTTGTTTCTGGAATGGTAGTGGAAGTTATTTCTGGGGTGGAAGTTGTTTCTGGGATGGTAGTTGTTTCTGGGATTGTAGTTGTTTCTGGAGTGGAACTTGTAGCTATTTCTGGAGTGGGTGTTGTAGCTGTTTCTGGAGTGGTAGTTGTTTCTAGAGTGGAAGTTGTTTCTGGAATGGTAGTTGTTTCTCGGGTGGAAGTTGTTTCTGGAGTGGTGGTTGTTTCTGGAATGGTTGTTTCTGGGATGGTAGTTGTGTCTGGATTTGTAGTTGTTTCTGGAGTGGAAGTTGTTTCAGGAATGGTAGTTGTTTTTAGAGTGGTAGTTGTTACTGGGATTGTAGTTGTTTCTGGAGTGGAAGTTATTTCTAGAATGGTAGTTGTTTCCGGAGTGGTAGTGGAAGTTGTTTCTAGAGTGTTAGTTGTTTCTGGGAATGTAGTTGTTTCTGAAGTGTCAGTTGTTTCTGGAGTGTTAGTTGTTTCTGTAGTGGTAGTTGTTTCTGGGATGGTAGTTGTTTCTGGAATGGTAGTTGTTTCTGGGATTGTAGTTGTTTCTGCGGTGGTAGTTGTTTCTGGAGTGCTAGTTTCTGGAGTGTCAGTTGTTTCTGGGATGGTAGTTGTTTCTGGAACTGTAGGTTTTTCGGAAGTGGTAGTGGTAGTTATTTCTGGAATTGTAGTTGTTTCTGGAGTGGAAGTTGTTTCTGGAATGGTAGTTGTTTCAGGAGTGGAAGTTGTTTCTGGAATGGTGGTTGTTTCTAGAATGGTAGTTGTTTCCGGAGTGAAAGTTGTTTCTGGGATGGTAGTTTTTTCTGGGATTGTAGTTGTTTCTGGAATGGCAGTTGTTTCTGGGGTGGTAGTTGTTTCTAGAGTGCTAGTTTCTGGAGTGTCAGTTGTTTCTGGGATGGTAGTTGTTTCTGAAATGGTAGTTGTTTCTGGAGTGGAAGTTGTTTCTGGAATGGTAGTTGTTTCTAGAATGGTAGTTGTTTCCAGAGTGATAGTGGACGTTGTTTCTGGAGTGTTAGTTATTTCTGGAATCGTACTGGAAGTTGTTTCTGGGATGGAAGTTGTTTCTGGATTGGTAGTTGTTTCTGCACTGGTCATTATAGTGGTAGGTGTTGTTTCTGTAGTGGTAATTAGAGTGGTAGATGTTGACTCTGTAGTGGTCATGAAAGTTGTGGGTGTTGACGTGGTAGATGTTGACTCTTCAGGTGTCATTATAGTGGTAGGCATTGTTGTTGTTTCTGGCATGGAAATAATATATTCACAGTTTAAATGCTTTATTTCATTTTTTTTATTGCAAACCAAATCCCAATTAAATTTGGACATTGTGTAAAATGAAACAAAAAAGCAGAATATGATTATTGGCAAATCCTTTTGAACCTATATGGAGGTTAAGTAAATTGGCAGTCACTGACAAATTTTCCCTAAGTGTGTGTTTGTGTTTCTCTGTTCAATAAAGGCAGTTGACTGAGTGTGTGTGTGCAGGAATGTGTGTGTGCTTGTATGCCCAGTGGTGGATGGTGGTCTGTCTTCTCTCCCCTTCCTGCACCACATTCAGTCCCCCAGGGGGCTGTGGATCCCGATAGAGTTTGTTGTGTTATATTATATCCAATTGAATGCACTACAAAGACAATATATTTAATGTTCAAACAATAAACTTTATTTTTTTGCAAATATTCTCTCATTTGGAATTTGATGCCTGAAACATGTTCCAAAGAAATTGGGAGAGGGGCAACAAAAGACTGGTATAGTTGAGGAATGCTCAAAAACACCTGTTTGTAACATTCCACAGGTGAACATGTTAATTGGAAACAGGTAAGTGTCATGATTGGGTATAAAGGGCGCATCCCCTAAAGCAGGGGTCTCCAACCTTTTTGAAACTGGGAGCTACTTCTTGGATACCAATTATTGCGGAGGGCTACCAGATTAGTATGCATCAATCGGGGTGGGGTGGCGAACAAATTTGCGTGTGTCAATTGCTAAGCGGGAAGACCGCTAGCAACCACGGACAATCTATAATAGTAGCAAAAACATAAACGATGCAGCGCTTTGGTGCATGGCACTATAGTGAGCTATTTTTAAAACAAGCCGGCGGGCGACTCATGATGTGGGTGACCCCTGGTTTATTCAATATTGACGGCAGCCTAACTTTTTGATTGACAGCTAATTGAGCAATAGAACACGAGAGGGAGTGTGTTATCGTGAATATATGTACATGCCGTTACTTGACAACGCGTCCGCGGAGTAATACAGAGAATGAGAATACCGTGCTGTTATCGCACATATCTGCAGGGTTAGAACACTTCTCAACCAGTCGGATTGTGAACTAACTGATATATAATTGGCGAATAATCATTTAGTGTTAGAAGGGGAGGGACAACTGAATTTTGATTGGACATAAATTTAAGTAGATTTCTCGATGGGACCAATTAGGTTTACAAATTTATATTTAATTCATTGGCCCTTTGGCGAGCTACTCGGAAAGGGGTGGCGAGCTACTGGTAGCTCGAGAGCGACGTGTTGGAGACCCCTGCCCTAAAGGGTCAGTCGTTCACAAGCAAGAATGTGACAAGGCTCACCCACTGATCAAGTGCATGAGCAAATTGTCCAACAATTTTAAAATGTTTGTCAGTGTGCAATTGCAAGAAATGTAGAGATTTTATCATCTATGGTCCATAATATCAAAAGATTCAGAGAAATTGGAGAAGTAAGCAGCAAGGCCAAAACCCAACAATGAATGTCCATGTCCTTCAATCCCTCAGGCGCCACTACATTAAAAACCCATGTTATGTGTGTAAATTTGGATGAGTGTGTGTCTTTGTCGTTGTCTCTTTTTGTATAGGTGGGTGAATGTGTACGTGTTGGGGGGGAGGGGGGTGTATATATGGTAGGGGTGGGAATCGTTTACTATCTCACGATTCGATTCCGATTTTGGGGACCACAATTCAATTCAAAAATCGATTTTCGATTCAAAACGATTTTCGATTCAAAAAACAATTAGATTTATAAAAAGGTCTGCTTCAGTCTATAAAATCTGCATGATCTACTACAGTCTGCTTTGCAAGACAGAACGACAAATACAGAAAATTAAGTGTCTTTCACATTTAATTAACAAAAATTAAGTGCTTTGGTAAAATAAAATGGTTTTTGTTGTTACCAAAATTCTTGAGCTTCATTTTGCGAGCTTTCAGGGCTGGCTCGGATGCAGTTCCTCCAGCTGTCGCTAGGGGCACCAGAGTCAGTCCCAGACTAAACCGACGTAACCGTACGTTCTCAGCCGGTCTCTGCTTTCTCTGTGATTGCTTATCGTTTAATGGTGTCTCGCCACCTCTCTCTGTTATGCTTTCTCTTTACTTAAATTGAGTATCTTATGCTGACCCATCTCAAGTTTTCTCAATCCTGTATGTCTTCCTATCCGTTTTGCCTTTATTTTTGGGAAGGGTTTTATTTTGCTGCAGCGTTTTTTGCCAGTTACTTCTGCTGGTGTCCTTGGTTCCGTTTTCGCGTTGCATTTATCCGCGCTGTTTTTTAGTTACTGTTGTTGTTTAGTTTCTTCCTCCCGTCTCACTACGATTGAGTGTTATTTTTCATGCGTTGTATTTTCCGCATTGGTTTTTTGTTTCTATTTACTCCGTGCCCTCTTGGTTTTGCTTTCTATTCTCTTGCGCGTTGAGTCTTCCGTGTTGTTTTGTTTGTTCGTTCTGGGTCGCTGTGCGCGTTTCCCTCTCGCTAATACATTTGATGAGTGTCAAACCTCTTGCTCTTGCGAGCCGGCACTTGGGTCCATCCTTCTCTATATTATTTCTCACCCTTCTCTATATTAACGCTCCTGTGCTCACCAAGCCTTGCACACGAGCTACATTGTGTCCAGTTCGGTCTTCCCCGGCATTCGGTAAAAACCAAAATGAACCCATATTTTTGCCTTAAATGAAGACCGGACAGGTTGAATATCTCTTTCCTCCATGTGTTTTGAACCTTTTCCGCGCATGAGTGTGTCCCAGAACATGCTGCGTAAAGTCTCGCGTAATTTTGTAATTACGTAATGCGAGACTTCACCACGACTTAGAATCGATTTTGGGACATTTAAAATCGATTCTGAATAGTAGTAAATGAGAATCGATTTTTGATATATGAATCGATTTTTTGGCACACCTCTAATATATGGGTGTGTGTATATATTATAGGGTGAATGTGTACGTACATTTGTGGGTGTATATAAATCCGTAAGAGTGTATATGGGTGTAGGTGAATGTGTGTGGGAGTGTATATGTTTGTGTGAATGTACATGTGCATGTAGGTGTATATATGTGTGAGGGTCTATATATGAGGGTGAGTGTGGGTGTGTGTGTGTGTATGTATGTGTATATGGTTGTGTGTAGGTGTACATATAATGAGGGTGTATATAAGGGGGTGTGTATATGTATGTAGGGGTGTATATATGGGGGTGAATGTATATATGAGGTTGAGTGTATGTGTTAGGATAGGGGGCCCTGCTGGGTGATGGGTGGCTCTCGGGGGCGTGTGACGCCGGGCCCTTGCTGTTGGCCTGTGGTGGGGGAGGGGAATCCTGGGGGTTGGCTCTGTTTCCTCTGGTTACCCTGGGCCTGTGCTCCTTGATTGGGAGGGTGCTGTCCGGGGTCTCCCTCTCCCACCCATGGGGCGGGCATGCGGGGGTCACTGGTAAGTGCAGCCCTGGGACTCCACTGCTCCTGGAGGGACCGCAGGCAGGTGGCATTCCCTGGTCTTTCTCTGCCTGCCTCAGGCCTCTGGGGGAATGTTGTTGCAACTTTCTACCCTTGCTAGTAAGTACATTCCGTACATTTATCCTATGTTGCACTTACATAAACACACACTCACACATACATCACAGTCATTTGTGCTATATATAGGTACACTTTCTGCTCTTCTTTTAGGAGCAGCAGTTGGTGAACCATTGCAGTGGTCATTTGAGCTGTGGTTTTTTTTTGTGCCCTTCTGTCTTTTCCCATTTTACTTTCTCTCCCACCCTTTTCTCTCCTCCTCTTTTCTATCTTCTCCTATCTTCTTATGGTCCACCTAACCCCAATTATTATCACTATTGTACTGTATTATAAAATTGTTATCATTTGATTTGTACATAAAAAAAAGTTGTCCTCCAAAGATGGGGGGGGGGGGGGGGGGGGGTGTGGAGGTGGGCAGAGAAAAAAAATGGATATTAACATATGGGCTCAGAAACCCTTCAGAAAACCATCTACAATGTTCAAAAGCCAGAATCTCTGATGATGGTATAGGAGTGTATTGGTGTCCATGGCATGAGTAACTTGCACATTTGTAAAGGCACCATTAATGCTGAAAAGTATATACACGTTTTGGAGCAACTTATGCTGCCATCCAAGTAAGGTCTTCTTCAGGGACATCCCTGCTTATTTCAGCAAGACAATGCCAATCCACATTTTGCATATGTTACAATGTGGCTTCATAATAAAAGTGTGGAGACTAGACTGTCTCCCAGTCTAGACCTGTCTCCCTGTCCAGACCTGTCTCCCAGTGACTGAAGTTAAATGGAGCACCTACAGAGCTTCAATGATTACTGTCCTCAGTTCCCAAATGCTTATTAAGTGATGTTAAAAGGGAAGGTGATGTAAAACAGTGGTAAACAGGCCCCTGCAGGCATCAAATCAGGCATCAAATTCAAACAATGAAGTTTAGGTGAACATTAAATATTTTTTTATAGTGTATTGAATGTAGGTTAAAAAGGCATTGCAAATCTTAATATTCTGTATTTATTTGTTTTACACAATGTCCCAACTCTATTGGAATTTGGGTTGTATGTTGTCTCTGCTGAGTCTCACTGGTTCTACTCAGTGGTTCTAACAACACCAGAAGTAGTGGACTCAAATTTCATGACTTGATTGGGGTCACATTTCGGTAAATATGCAGAGAACTGGTAAAGGATTTATGAGATTGACCTGCAGAGCCACACAGGACTGCAAACTTTAGTATGCATCTATGGGTCCTAAGGTGTAGCTACATCTGGTCTCTGGAATACAATGAGTAGAATTGGTCTACTTCACATAATTTTGCTTTTAGACAGTTGTATCTCATTTTTTTCCTGCCCTTGTTGGTTCTGTGACAAATGTCTTGCAACAACAATTGTCTGCCGGGTTAACACGTGATTTGTGTTTTCTCAAATGTATTACCAAAAGATTTGACTAGTTCTGACAAACTCCTTTCAAGTAACATGTGAAATGTTGTGAAGTAATCCATTTGCACTTTGGTTTGCATTACACTATCATTTGTCAAAGGATTTCAAATAGCAAGATTATTAATAGCAATAAATGAGTCTAATAAGTTTATTAGACCAAATTAGCAAAAATTCTCATATGTTTTTGGCATTTTCAATAAACCAAAATCCCAGCATTATTTAGAAAAGTTGAATGTTAAATCACATTTTTTCCCTTTATTGTTTCAAATACTATAAATAGTCTCACAAGAACTTACCATTTATTATCAGCAGAAGTGCTGTGAACAGTAGGATTAGAGACTTCATTGTGATGATCTACTCCCAAACCTTTGAGCAAGATTAGGGATGCAATTCAACCCATATTTAGTAATACATTAAATAATTATAATATTTTAAATGGTTATGCAAATTAATAAAGCACAAGAGATATATCTACTTAATTATCTAATGAAGTTGCTGACAACTTTCTGCAACAGTAATTACAAAAATTATAATTAGTCACAACAAATATGCTGAGACTAATTAATAATAATTTGATTAATTATTACAAATTATTTGAGTATTTATATAATCTATGGGAAAGTGCAGTATGATTATTAAGCTCCAATATGAAAGATGAGTAAATATAAGTGGTGCTTACCAGAGAAACGTCGGCAGAATCCTCAGGGTATCCCTCTCTCTCTCTCTCTCTTTCTCTCTCTCCAGCAGTGGTGTTTGTGTGTCGTTGTGCTGCTACTGTTCATGCACTGATTGAGGTGTCCTGTGCCATATTTATACCTGAGCTGATGTATCTGTGCACGTGTCAGAGGACTGAACAAAAGGGGCATTTTAAACTGAGTTCCAAACCAGTTCTTCTCTGGATTCTTTAGGCCTGTCATCACTTCACCAGTTTACTTCCTCTCTTACCGTAAGAAAGAAATAGCTAAAGATAAAACAGCAAGAGAGCAGGAATGCAGGGTCATTCATAGCATGTTTCAGTAAGGAAATCTTTCTAAAGAACATTTAGACATGCACACCAGCAAAACATACTTGTTTAATAGCTTGTTTGTATTCATAACAATAAATGCCAATAATGTCACATGACTAGTGAAATATAATAATATAATTTAACATTGTGGTGGAGCACTAGAGTGCTAATACTAGACTACTGTGTTAGTCATTGTGATTGAGCGCCACAGTGATTAGCAGAATAGATCTGTCCTGATGTCTTGGCAACAGCTTTGAACCCTCTCAAAATTCTCATTTATCTGGTTTCTAGATATTTAGATTATTTTGGGTATTGGGAGCTAAAACTAACTTGTGGGATTTTTTTTTTATTATCATGGATTCATATTTTAATTTCAGATACATCACACCTGTTCAGGAAGATTCTGCTGGTCAGCCATTCAATCAGTCATGTGGTCATTCAGTCCATCATGTGGTCATTCAATCAGTCATATGGTTATTCAGTCAGTCATACGGTCATTCAGTCAGTCGGTACATCTGTCAGTCATTATGACCAGTCATCATAATTGGTTGGTCAGTAAGCTGGTCAGATATTCAGTTGATCAGATGTTCATTGTTTCAGTCAGTTACTCTGGATTGTTCTACTGTGGTAATATGGTGGGATTGTTGTCATTCCACAGAAGCAATGTGTGTCTGTATATGTGGTATGGAAGACACAGATAATACCTTTGAGAGTATTATAAACTGGGTGTCTGGTATTGACTGCTGTGTATAAACTGGATATCTGGTATTGACTACTGTGTATAAACTGGATATTCTGTATTGAAGGCTGTGTATAAACTGGATATTCTGTATTGAAGGCTGTGTATAAACTGGATATCTGGTATTGAAGGCTGTGTATAAACTGGATATCTGGTATTGACTACTGTGTATAAACTGGATATCTGGTATTGACTGCTGTGTATAAACTGGATATCTGGTATTGACTACTGTGTATAAACTGGATATCTGGTATTGACTACTGTGTATAAACTGGATATCTGGTATTGACTACTGTGTATAAACTGGATATCTGGTATTGACTACTATGTATAAACTGGATATCTGGTATTGACTGCTGTGTATAAATTGGATATCTGGTATTGACTACAGTGTATAAACTGGATATCTGGTATTGACTGCTGTGTATAAACTGGATATCTGGTATTGACTGCTGTGTATAAACTGGATATCTGGTATTGACTGCTGTGTATAAACTGGATATCTGGTATTGACTGCTGTGTATAAATTGGATATCTGGTATTGACTACTGTGTATAAACTGGATATCTGGTATTGACTACTGTGTATAAACTGGATATCTGGTATTGACTGCTGTGTATAAACTGGATATCTGGTATTGACTGCTGTGTATAAATTGGATATCTGGTATTGACTGCTGTGTATAAACTGGATATCTGGTATTGACTGCTGTGTATAAACTGGATATCTGGTATTGACTGCTGTGTATAAATTGGATATCTGGTATTGACTACTGTGTATAAACTGGATATCTGGTATTGACTGCTGTGTATAAACTGGATATCTGGTATTGACTACTGTGTATAAACTGGATATCTGGTATTGACTGCTGTGTATAAACTGGATATCTGGTATTGACTACTGTGTATAAACTGGATATCTGGTATTGACTGCTGTGTATAAACTGGATATCTGGTATTGACTGCTGTGTATAAACTGGATATCTGGTATTGACTACTGTGTATAAACTTGATATTCTGTATTGAAGGCTGTTTATAAACTGGGTGTCTGGAGCTACACATGGTGTTACAGGAGCAACACAATGTTAGACAAAAATGACCTCAGCTTAGTGTGTGCAAACTCTGTCCCACACACACACACACACACACACACACACACACACTGGACCACCATTCCTCTACACTCTCTCTCTGTCCCACACACACACAGACACACGCAGACACACTCACTATAGACCACCTCTCCTAAAATCTATCTCTCTCTCTCTCTCTCTCTCTCTCTCTCTCTCTCACACACACACACACACATACACACACACGCACTCCCTATGGACCACTTCTCTCTGTCTCTTCTCTGTCTCTAGGTAACATTCAGGTACTTTCCCTATGTACGTGTTTCTACAGCATGTTCAATCTTGTTGATATTCAGGTTGTTGTTTCTATGCTGCATAACTGGTATTTCCCGTATCCACTATCTAATTCTCATGTGTCATCATCATCAACCTTTATTTTGACTCGAAGGTACATTGAGGGTGACCCTCATTTTCAATGTAGCCGAGCATGTGATACAGGGATTGACATAAGTATACAAATAGTACATCAGATTTAATCAATTAATTAAGATGAAAAAATTTTTAACTCGGAAGTACATTGAGGTAACCCTCACTTACTCATTTAAAACATTCACAGGCTTCCTGATGGTGATCAGTAACTAAAAGTTTAAAATGGTTGAGTGTTCCCAGCGCGCTGAGCTTCAACAATTCCTGTAGTGAATTCCAGCTCGCTGGTGCACTGTAGCTAAAAACAGATTTTCCTAGTTTACTAAAAACTCTCGGTACCTGACAGGTGATTCAGTCACTGGAGCGAGTCTGATAATTATTGTTATTTATGGAAATCAGAGAAGATATATAAGCCGGCAAATGGCCAGACAGTGACACACACATATATACACAAATACACACACATACACACATATATACAAGTAACATAATACAGGAAGATGATAAAATCCTGCACCTAACATCCGGAGTCATGGAACAGGCTTGGCTAGGATGTATTAACCAACCAACGACTATGATCTAATAATACCTACTACTATGCCCATGACCCATCGTTTCAACTACCAACACTACTAAGAAGACAAGATAGATTTCACACACCCTATGCACACACTAGTTGCTTGAACAGAACACAGCAGCAGCTACAATCTGATACTGGCTCGACAAGGATCCAGAAGCACAGCGCACTATGTTCATGGTTCATTGCCTCAACTGCCAAGTACTCAGACCACCACACAAACCTGGACTGACCTTCAGAACAAAGTGACAAGGACACACACAATACCTTGCAAGCTTTTCCTTGGGGTCATCAGGAAGGCACCTCCCTTCGTTGGTGTTTTGATGAATTGAGCCCCCAACACCTCCAGAAGGCTCATCAGTGGAGTCTGGCGTCCCAGACCCACCCCCCTCCAAGCTCTCAATGTAGCCCATCACATAATTTACCAACAACCCTGCTACCCGACGGCTATTGGAAAAGCCAAGTGACAATCCTACCCATATCCCAACATCACACACACCAAACAATTTATCTCTTCAAGTACTATCCTTACCCCACCTAACCTCAGCCCTTCTTAGCCACACCCACTGACTAGATCTCTCAGCTACCGCTGACAACTCCTTTACCACTGCTCTCATCACACAGCCTCTAAATCCAAACTCAGCCAGTAGTCTTGTGGCAGACTTCGCCACGAAACTCCTAGCCCCTACCTCTACAGGTCTAATATATGCTTGCCAGCCCCGCTCTCTTACCTCAGCCACCAAATCTGCATACTTCAACCTTTTCCTTTCATATGCTGCATCAACTTCATCTTCAAATGGAACAGTTAGCTCTATGAAATACACTATCCGATTACTTTCAGAATACAACATCTGGCCTCAAGTTTGTGACTACAATACTCTGGAACCTGCAATTTACAGCCTACATCAACCAACAGTTTCCAATCTCTTGCATCAGCCCACTTACCAATAACTTTTGAAAAGTGTGCTGACTCCTTGCTATGCTGCCCCTCACACACAAGTCTAATTACTCTATGGCTGTGTTTTCGAAATAGCCTACTACATACTACTGGCGTACTGATCGAGCCCCAAATCAGTATGCCATATGCAGTATGTGACCAAAATGAAATTTTCCAGTACGCGAAACATACCTGGTAGGGTTAATTAGTGTAATCAACATATTATATGAAAATACCCCATGCATGATTATATCACATAGATACTGTTCGGGTAAATTTGACCCACCAGTCAAACTGGATGTAAAAGGGTGTCAGAATATTTATTTATTTGCAACTTTGAGACATATTTCATCCCAGTCACACACACACACACACACACACACAATAAGTGTGTATAAGTGTATGAGTGTGTGTGTGTGTTTGTGAGTGTGTGTGTGTGTGTGTGTGTGTGTGTGTGTGTATAAGTGTATGAGAGTGTGTGTTTGTGTGTGTATATAATTGTAACAGAACACACATCTTCTTCGTTCTGTATTTAACTACATGTATTATCATTAAACTTTGGAACTCTTTCCTGACACCTGTGTGTTGTGAATCTGTTCTCCCAGCGCTGGACTACGGATCTCTGGGGGCTGTACAAATTTATAATCCTGTCTATGAACCCTGAAGGCTATGATCTACATCTAGAGATGATTTCAGAAACCTTAACACTCCTTAGTGATCACTAGTGTGTGTGTGTTAACTGCACAGATGGGTAAATGCGGAGGACAAATTTAGATTGAGGTGACAATCACAATTGACAAAATATGGCACATTTAAACATTATTAGTAGTTTTGTTAGCTTAGTTATGTTCGCATCATTAATTTGACAGTTGTGGGGTTTTGGTGTATGTGTGTGGCTTTTTAAACACTGGGGTGGCCCAACCTTTGCCAAAAGGCAGTCATCCCTGCAATGTACCACAGCATTTCCAAAAGGCAGAGGTTGGCAGGTGTGATGAACCCTTCATTACCCAGTGTTATGTAAATTAGGCGTGTCTCAGGTGTGGATGGTGGCTGCTTCAATACACACCTTTGGCTGCCTGCC
This sequence comes from Brachyhypopomus gauderio, assembly GCF_052324685.1. NCBI lineage: Eukaryota > Metazoa > Chordata > Actinopteri > Gymnotiformes > Hypopomidae > Brachyhypopomus > Brachyhypopomus gauderio. Next base: position 32,282,913 of record NC_135216.1, read on the forward strand.
ACAAGAGACTGCAAGCTCTCTTGCAAGAAGTCACAAACAGATTTCAGAGTTTCTCTCTTTTTTTGCCCCCACCATCTTTGGAGGACAACTTTATTTTTATGTAAGAATCAAAAGAAAACATTCTGTATAGGGATGCACCGAAATGAAAATTCTTAGCCGAAACCGAAAACCGAAAATGAGAAAACCAAGGCCGAAAGCCGAAAGCCGAAACACCGAAATACATTATGCCAATTATTAGTAACATTGGATTTATGGCTAACCTCACTAAAATCAAAGCATTGCTATTCAAAGAATAAATCAACTACAAAATTTGATTTGAAAATATGTATTTAGCACTGACATTACAGTAATGCATATTATAAAATAAAATTAGTGGTGGGCCGTTAACGGCGATAACGCTGACAATGGCCGACCACTAATTAAATTTAACTCGCTTCCAGACCGTTTTTATCTGAGAGGAGAAATATATGTATTTTATACGAGTTAAATTTAATTATAACTGACTGACCTGAAAGATAAATATAAATTCTCTCATAAAAACGTGACGTGAGTTGCAACAACATTAAATAGCTCAGGTAAACACGCTTCTGAGAAATGTCGTCTGCTCGGCAAAACATAACAGGGGCTCAATGTTCTCTATTAGCCTACGAAATCCCTACGACAGAGAACGGCTGATCGTCTAAGGCCCCCATACTGAAATAGCAGCCCGCGGGGCACATCCAGCCCGCGGGCTATCTATTTCTGGCCCTCGAGCTGTTTTGAAAAGTGTTTTTTTAGGAATCTTTTTTTTCAATCGCGCTATCCGCTCTTATTTTGAAATCGCGCACCACGATCTCAAGACGATGCCGGGGATTGCCTTTATGGCAACAACAAACAGGTAGCAGACGCCCAAATGCGTTCGCCCCCCCCCCCCCCCCCCCCCCGTAACCGGCCCCCTCAGTGATTGAAAAAATTTAATGTGGCCCGTCATTATTTCTATTTGAGTATCCCTGGTCTAAGGCAACGAGTTCCATAATTTTTGGTGTAATGTCCTTTTCCTTGGCGACATCACTGGAAAACTTTTTTGCTAGCTTTATCCAAATAAACACGTGCAGGCGATTTTTGCTTGCGTCATCACAACACATTGTTTCGGCCGTGTTGTTTCGGTGATGAAAGTATTTCGGCCGAAAACCGAAAATGCAAATTTAAGCCATTTCGGCCGAAAATTTTCGGTGGCCGAATTTTCGGTGCTTCCCTAATTCTGTACAATACAGTACAATAGTAATAAAAATAATTGGGGTTAGGTGGACCATACAGAGAAAAGAGGAGGAGAGAAAAGAGGGTCAGTGTTCAGTGTTCATGGTCAGCCACTGGTCAGTGTTCATCCACACCAACCCCTCAAAAGCCCTCAATGTCTAAAATACAGTAAAAACTGAGGGACAGACAGTGGTGAGGAGACGGGTGAGGCCATGACAGCAGGCCCACCTCGTCAACCTCTGGGTAACATGCCTGTGTGTGTGTGTGTTTGTATGTGTGGGGGGTGGAGGTGGGGTGGGAATACGCAGGTCCAGAAGAAATGGTCCTCTGGAAGAGGTGCCTTACACAATCACCGACTACAACAGCCTAAAATGTGGTGTCCACACACACACACGTATACACCCTCACACACATATACACCCACACACATTCCTCCCATATATTGACCCACACACACATACACCCACACACCATCATCCCATATGTGCAACACTCATATATGTACCCACACATACACCTACACACATATATACACCTACATACAATCTCCCTCAGTCTCCCCAAGGGGAGGCCAGGGTTTTTTTTCTCCATCTGAGTCAATGAATCCACATAGTTCACACCATCACCCACTCCCCGTCTACCTATAAGTGGCTGCATGTACATAACAAAGGGTGGCCTAATGGGATGCAAATGTCCCCAGAACTGCCCCCTGGTGGAGGCCAGGTAGAAAAAGTTTGGAATTAAAATGCTGGGAGTCCTAGTTTAACTGAACATCCATCATTTAATAATAACAAAAAAAAACACCTTGTCTGTATTTTCATGTCTACGTGGCCATTTCAGCACTATAAAATGCATATAGTACATTACCAAACAGTAAAGAACACCATAAAAATGTAAGAATATTTATTGCAAGATAATAACCGTACTATTTTTACATTTGTTCTTAAAAGGAACATTTGCTAAAAAAATACAATCCAAGAAGATCATTGTAAAATCATTCTGACATTCCAATAACATCACAACATTCATGTGCTTCTTTCACAAGTCAATGTAATCTAGAATTATAATCCTGATAATTTTCTCATAGCAGATGATTATAAAAATAAGAAACTTATTAAACATGCCACTGCAGAAAGATTTAAAGGCAAATATCAGATAATTAAGTATTGTTGATTTCACCAGAAAGATTATCATAAATAACATTTTGTAATCAGAGAGAGATGGTAGTGGTGTGACACTAGATATGTTCTCTAACAGCAGACTGGACTGTAGTTCTGTTACTCAGTGTTTCTGCTCAGATTGTCATCAGAAAAGGATCAGCGTGGTCTGGTGGGATCAAAATTGTGGGTAGTCTGCTGGGATTGAGGATCTGGGTAGTCTGGACATCCCAGTGACACTCTAATCTGCTCTAGAGCCCAACATCCTGACAAAAAATCTGAAGATATCGGTGTGCTTTTAAAGCCAAGGACAGATTACCTCAAATATGTCAGAGTACTGTACTGTCACTGTCCTGATACTGTAAAGTGTTCATGCATAACAGCAGAAAAGCATAATTTCGTTATTTCCTGTAATCAAGAATGTCTGTTCTTTACATCCTCATTCTGAGTACTGAATGAAGCTACTGATGAACACACACTCCAGCTAAAGTTAAACGTAGCTGTCTGTGTCCAGCAGTGAACTCTGAGCTTCACCTGTGGCAGCGCTGTGACTACTGATCTCACTCCAGTAGTCTACACATAAAACTACACATAAGAAAACCTGGAGAACCATGGAGAGCAGTGTGATGGTTCATCTTCTGCTTCTCTCAGTCCTGATGAACGGCCCCATGGAGATGGAGGAGGTGTCATGGATGTCCACAGACCGCATAGCTCTGTCGTGGTGTCCAGTGTAGCAGTGCTAGGAAAAAAATTTAGAAAATGAATGAAAAATCCTTTCCAAGAACTTTCACACCAGTTACAATCCACTTACTGTATAAATGTGAGTGGCTTATAGGATTTAATTAACTGATGAAGCTATCAAAATGCCTTATATGCTAGCTATGCCATTGATACATATACCATAAAACATGACCAAGGCAGATCAGAGACTTGGGTGACAATAAACCTCCAGAGACATGAGACATTTACAGATGTTTGAAGAAAACGAAATGTAACTTTGCATGATAAGACGTTTTATGACATTCCGACATTTGCAGAACGCACATCGCATAAACAAACGTAAGAAAACAAATATGAACTCTAAACGTTTATTTACAGGAAGACTGTCACGTTGAGGACCCCGGCCCCTCCCTTTGGGCGTGTGTTTACGTTGTCCACGTGCATCGTTTGCGTCTGTGGATCTCCGTGGTAGTGGTTATGTCCTGTGATGATAGGTCTCACCTGTGGCTCGTCTCGTAATCACGTGGGGCTAATGTGGTTTGTCTATTTAATGTGCGCTCACGCAGTGTCCTGTGCTCGTCGTTGTCTAAGGTTTACACGTCTCTGTGTATGTTAGGTGTTTTTCGTGCGCTATAAGCGCCATCTATCTGTCCATATTAAAAGTGATGTCTGTCGCACCCAAGGAATTGTGTCTCGTCCTTCACGCCGCACCCATCGTCACAAAGATCAATTATTTCATTTTGAAAACATTGCTGTTGGTACAATGTGTTTTCTCGGTATGTCTCTACTCCTGGCTTATTCTCTACTCCTCATGGAACTGTGTGACTCACTGACAGATGTCAGAACTCACCGCTGCACAGTTGTTGCTCTGAAGAAGGCAAAGGTGAATGGAGCAGTGAATGAAGACCTTGTTATAGGCCACGTCGTTAAAGGCGAACATCTCAAAGGAGAATCGGGCAGTTGTGGAGACTCCGTTCTGAAGGACTCGTACTGTTTTATCTTCTCGATTAGGACACCTAAAAGAATTTGGGATAATCCAAATTACATGCGGAGACATATCTATATAGTTAAATTGACTATTGTGAATCTATGCTATATGATATTGTGTTAAATGTACACTTTCGAGTCTCGTTCTGGGATCTGCCATCATGCAGTTTAGTTCCAGGTTCACAGTAACAGATATGAGTTAATCAAGGCTTTCAGAAGCTACTGAATATTAGAGACAGGTGTGTTGGAGCTAATCTGCAGCCTGTAGGTTGCTAAGAACCACACTTGGCAACCCCTGCTATGGGTACAGAAAGTCAAAGTGTCTTACTGTTTAACAATCAGGTCCCAGCGGACACCATAGTTGCGATCATTCACAGGGGTGGCCCAACATGAATCAATCATTGTAGCAATCTGACGACTGTCCACCCCCTGGACATACACTCCCACATAGACCCGCTGGTCCACCTTCACTTCTGCACTGCCGTTGTAAGGGAGGGTGAAACCAGGATCCTGATAGGGAATCATCCTGACCTGGTACATCCCCAAAACACCTGGAAGGTTCTTGTATATTGTACTGTAGAAGAGTTCAACCATAGATCAATTAGTAACTGGCAAACTTGATATCCTGTCAGTCTGTACAAATATAAAACCATAGAAATGTAACTGTTTTGTCAATGCAACAACATCGCATGTATGTATATTAGGGCTGCAACTATAGAATATTTTTGAAATCGAGTATTCTTTTTGTGATTCAAATTTTTAGTTTATTTCAACAAAGGGTACAACAGCAAATGGAACATTGCCCAAGATAAGCCCTATAGTTGTTCTTCACAGTATATCACGGAAGTAGTGACAACTAAGTGATACTACCTTATTGACAAAAGTGATGTTACCATATAAATAATATACACATTTATAATTCAGTAATCAATGGAGTAATGTATATAAAAAGGAAATAAAATAAAGGAGCAGAAAACGAGCGGAATTAAGCTCGCTAGGTTCTCATCAGTTTTAACAAGTCTTTTTCTGTTTTAGTCCAGGATGCAATTGTTTTTGGTTTAGCCCCGTTGATTTTGGCTGTGGTGCACTCCAAGAGGGTGATATCGTGTAGATACGTGATCCAGAGAGTGTGTGGAGGAGTGGAGGGTTCAATCCACATTTTGAGTATTGTCTTTTTAGCTGCTGTGAGAGCAGCCAGGAGAATCCTTTTCTGGTGGGGAGATAGCATGTCCGTAGAGTCATCTAATAGCAGAAATATCTTTGGATCCTTTTGAATGGGCTGTCCTAAAATTTTGGAGAGGGTATCCTGAATATAAGACCAGAAAGCATCCACAGTCGGGCATGTCCAAAACATATGTACATAGGTGCCAAGTTCCATTGAATCGCATAGGTGACAGTATGGACTCTGTCTGATCTTAAATTTGTACAGTAGACTGGGAGTAAAATAAGCTCTGTGGATAGACCTAAAATGGATCAATTGGTGACCTGGATTCTTGGAGGTGTTAAAGCAGTTCTTCCATACTGTGTCCCAATTGGGTTGGACACCAAGCGCCCCTTCCCAAAATGTAGGTGTTGTTGGATTTAAGTACGTTTGCTTAAGAAGTGTTGTATATATCGTAGTCACCATGCCTTTCGATGTGACAGTATCATCTATCCATTTCTGTAAAGGATGTGGGCATAACTGGACGGACCATGGGACGCCGTAGGTTCTTAGGGCCGATCTTAATCTTAAGTATAGGAAGAAGGGAAACCCAGGCAAGTTAAACTCTTTTTGAAGATCCTGAAATGATTTTAAACCTTTCTCATTAAAAATATCCTTCAGAGTATGTATACCTTGTTCAGACCAAATTTTGTATACGAAGGGTTTATTATCAGTGTTAAGGTTGCTATTATGCCAAAGAGGTGTATTCTCAGTGTAGGTAAAGGGACCACCCATAATTGATTCTGCTTCCTTCCAAATTTGAATGGAGTGGGTAACTATGGCACCAAATGTCCTAATTGTTTGTTTCGGAATCTTGGCATAGGGTAGGTCCTGCAGTCTGAGCGGTTGGGTAATATTAACTTCCAAGTCACGCCAGGATACTGGGGAATCTGCATTGGCCCATATCTTCAATGGTCTGACTTGAAACGCCAAATAGTATAGCCTAAAATCTGGAAGGGACAGTCCTCCATCACGTTTAAGACGGTGTAAGTTTCTGAGCCGAATTCTAGGTCTTTTTGTATTCCAAATAAATTTACTCACTGCCGAATTAAGTTCCTTAAAATAGCCAGTAGGGGGGGCTATTGGCAATATAGAGAAGAGAAAATTTAGCCTGGGAAGGACATTCATTTTAATGGTTGCTATTCTGCCGTGCATAGCCAAACATAGGGGGGACCATCTGCTGAGATCATTTTTAATATTCTTTAAAAGAGAGGAGTAGTTATATCGGGATATTTGATCCAATGTGGGAAATATTGAAATACCCAGATATGTAAACTGTGTGACTACCGGAATTTGAAAGGAGATATAATCTGGGGTTGGTACCTCACTTTCTTTAAGGGGTAATAGTAGAGATTTATTCCAATTAATTTTGTAACCTGAGAGAGAACCAAATTTTTCAAAAAGTTTTAGACACTCTTGGGCAGAGACTGTAGTGTTTGAAATATAGAGTAGGATGTCATCTGCGTATAATGAAATTTTATGGGAAGTATTCCTACATATTATGGGATAAATCGAAGAATTTAATCTGACTGCTTGAGCCAGTGGTTCCAGAGATAAATTAAATAGGTATGGAGATAATGGACATCCTTGACGAGTGCCTCTGCCGAGGTTAAAGGATGCTGATTGCAGAAGGCCAGTTAAGATACGTGCAGAGGAATTACTGTATATTGTCTTAATCATTTTCAGAAAGTAAGGCCCGAAACCAAAATTTTCCAGCACTGCCCAAAGATAGTCCCATTCGACTCTGTCAAATGCTTTCTCTGCGTCGAGAGAGAGAATTGATGTCGAAGGCATGTATGAGTCAGACTGTTCAATGATATGAAGCAACCGTCTCATATTATCTGAAGCAAATCTGCCCTTAAGGAAACCAGTTTGGTCATAGCTGATCAGATCTCCTATACAATTATCGAGCCTGGAAGACAGAACTTTGGCAAACAGTTTGGAGTCGGTGGAAATAAGGCTGATTGGTCTATAGCTGGAACAGTCCAAAGGATCCCTTCCTTTCTTCAGTATCAGAGTTATTAAGGATGTATTTTGATCTCTATGGAGAGAGCCTTGTTCTATAGCAAAGTTGAGGGAGTTTAGAACGAGATGACCAATGATGTCCCACAAGGCCCGTAGTAGTTCAGGGGGAATGCCATCCAGACCAGGAGCTTTGTTGGAATTCAGCAGGTCTAATGCTGATTTTAATTCGTTCATTGATATGGCACGGTCCAAGAGATCACGCTGATCGGTACTAAGTTTAGGAAGTTGCAGTTTATCTAGGAAGCTTTGAGATTTCGCATAGTTCGCTTGAACTTCTGAGGTGTATAGTTGTTGATAGAATGATTCAAATATTTCATTTATCTTATTGGGGTGGGTATAAATTATTCCATTATCTCTGATAGCGTGTATATAGGATCTCTGTTCATTATGTTTTAGTCGTAAGGCCAGCAGTTTACTTGGTCGCTCTCCATTAAAGTAATATGTTTGTTTAGTACGATGCATGATAAATTCTGCTCTTTTTGAGAATATACTTTTTAATTCTGATTTTAGGGCATTTAATTCTTTAGCTTTCTCTGAATTGTATTGATCCTTTTGTTCCTGTTCCAGCACACCAATCAAGCTCTCCAGTTCCTTTGTACGACCCTTTCTATTTTTGTTCTGCGCGGAGGAGAAGGCTATGCATTTTCCCCTAATGTGGCATTTGGTTGCTTCCCATAATGATTGAGGATCACGCGCCGAATCATTATTGAACTGCAAAAACTCCACAAGTGAGTTACGTAGGAGAGGTAGAAAGTTTGGGTCTTGTAGTAGGGAGGTGTTAAACCTCCATCGGTTAGGTTTGCTCAGTGCTGGTGTAGGAAGAAGCATTGAAGATAAAGGAGAGTGATCTGACAAAAGGATAGGTAAGATATTTGTCTCTTCAAAGAACGGAATAAGTAGGGGTGAAATAAAAAAGTAATCTATTCGGGAGTAACTTCTGTGACGATTGGAAAAGAAGGTATAATTTTTAACTCCGTTATTATTTAAACGCCAGATATCAGATATATTGACCTCTTTTAGAAAGTGATTTAAAGCGTTTGAAGGTAAAGTATCCGCTGGCGATAACTGCGACTTATCCCACACCGGGTTACAAACAGCGTTGAAGTCTCCCCCTATTATAAGGTGGCGATCCCCAAAACCTAAGATGATTTGAGTTAAATTAGGCAGAAATGTGGGGTCGTGTTCATTTGGGGCGTAAACTGACATTAGAGCATATTTTGTATTGTTCCAAGTACCTAGAACATACGTAATACGACCTTCGTTATCACCCCCAGTAAAGTCTATAGAGAATTGTAATTTCCTCGCAAAAACTATTAAGACCCCTTTAGTTTTGTTAGCTGCTGAAGATGATGCTACAACCTTAAAATTCTTGTTTTGAAAACGGTGTATATCTATGGATTTTAAGTGAGTTTCCTGTATAAGAGCAACTGATGCCCCAATATGTCTAAGATAATCCAGGCATTTAACACGTTTGATGGGACCGTTTAGTCCATTAACGTTCCACGTTATGATCTTAATCGCCATAGTGCAACCCTATTAACTCCACAGAAAGTAAACGCGGTAAAAGTTCTCCATCGACTTACTAAAATAATTATAAGAAAAGAATATGGAAAGGTAGCATCAATCAGCTTATGTAGGCAATCCTGGGCATACAACACAAAAATAGTAAGATGAAATACATAAATAGAAAAAAATAACGTGAACATTAAGGCAGTATGCAGGGAGTTAGAACAAGCTCTCCTTTCTGCCTTGAAAACAAAAGCGTGTGGATACGTGGCCGGCACAACAGTAGATCGCCCCTGTCAGCCACCCCGCCCGGTTACCATGTTAGGCATGTAAACCTTCTTAAGGATGATCAAACCTAAAAGCAGTTATGCATCCATTGTGTCTTCAACCGTCGTGTTGGCGTTGGGGGGAGAGGATGAATTTTCCGCTGCAAACCGCTCGATATCCGTGGGGTCCTTGAAGAAGGAGGTTTTCCCTTTATAGAGAACTTTCACCACAGCCGGATAAAGCATAAACGAGGATATGCCGATCTCCGTGAGCTTTTTCCTAGCCAGGGCCATTGTTTTTCTCTTGTTGGCCGTAAAAGTGCTGTAGTCTGGAAAGAACTGGATCTGTTTACCCGCGTGTCGTATCGGCCCTGCGGTGCGAGCGCCCTTGAGTATGGCATTGCGGTCTCGGTATCGAAGCACCTTGAAAATGAAAGTCCGCGGTCCTGTTTTCGCCCGGTCCGCGTTATATATGCGGTGAGCTCTTTCCACCTCCACCACTGACCCATCCAGAGAGTGTATCCATTTGGATAGTTGTTTTTCGATAAATCCCACTGGATCGTCCCCCTCTTCGCCCTCTTTAAGACCAATAATACGGATATTGGACTGGCGGTTTTTATCTTCCTGACTCGCCATCTTGGCTTGCAGGGCCTCCATCTCGCACCGCAGATCCATAGATTCTTTCTTAGCCTTTCTGATCGCTAGCTGCATGTTTTCGTAGTTATTGTTCATAGTTTTAATCTCCTTTTCGAACGTATCTATTTTTGCGGATACGAGACTAAACTGCTCCTTGAACATGTCTCGGACGCTATCAAGGTGTAGCCGCAGCTCCTCAGCTACTACCGCACGGAGTTTCATTTCGTCGGCAGAGACATCTTTGGAGCGCTTTTTGTCTGGAGACGACGACATCAGTTGTCGCTTAGCCATAAATTGGACGCCGTAGTTGTTACAGAATTCTCAACTTGAGGTTAGGTCTACATTAAAGGATGAATTATATCAAGCCAGGCGGGAGCTACTGAGCTAGGCGGCCATTTCTGTCAGAGGTCACGTGATCTCCGAAATCGAGTATTCTGTCGATTTTTTTCATAGAGTAATCGAGTAATCGGATAAAATCGCACTTTTGTGTTTTTAACGAAAATTGTTAAGGGGGGGGGGGGGGGTGTACGTACCGGAGCGTTACCGGAGCGTAGCTCGCGGACCGGTCATTTTCTGCATGGTCCTAGCGCTAGATTCGTCGCTATTTAAATATTTGTTTTTTAACCGTTAAAAAGTGGGGGGGGGGGGGGGGGACATGGCTTCGTCGCTATTTAAATATTTGGTTTTAACTGTACAAACTGGTGGGGACCCCCCCCCCCCCAAATTATGTTCGTGTATGTGTGTGTTTGGAGGGAGAGATGAGATGATAAATTACATGAGTGAGATCATTTGCTGTCTTGCTACTTATTATGTCTAGTCACTATCGACTCATAACACGTGCTATAAATAATTATAACTACTGTACATTATAACAAGCGCTAGTCTTTATATCAGTTATAATCATAATCATAACTTGTAGAGGCTCCTAAAGTGCAGTTCACGTGCGAATGCTTTCGGTTTAGGTGCTAAAGCAGTGTTATGGTAGGCCAGGTCCGTTTTACAGTAAAGACACTGCACTACGTTGTCCACCTTGTGCAGCGAAAAATGGTCCCACACTTTTGACATTTTTGCCCTTTTACGGACACCGCTATCTTCATTTTCCGCCATTTCCATCAAAACAAATCACGCCGCTTTAAACCTGTGCGTCAGTTATAACAGTCCGTGTAAAACAATGATACCGGAGCTGCGCAGTAGTACAAAGCGGGATTGATACGACAGTAGAAACATTTAAAATAGATGGTGACATAAATTAAACGAAGCCTCGAGTATTTTTTGTAATCAAATTACTCGAGTTTGTAACGCGTTGCCGCCGATCACGGCGGTGACGCGTTGGTTTAAACGTGGTGAGAACCCAAACGCTAACCAAAAATAAAACGGCAAAAAGACAGCCAACTGAAACCTCCGCAGATGCGGGAAAAAACGAAAATAAAACTCAAGGGTAACAGAAGGATAACACGGAGGAACTCGACGTGTACAGGTAAGTAAACAAACGAAAAACACGCGGAAAGAAATACAACGCGTCTAATAAGGGAAAAAACAGGAAAACGAAAAACACACGGAGAAACCTCAACGTGTCAGAAGGAGAGGAGAAAAATACACAAAATAAAAGACGAAGCTTTGGTACAAGACCAGCGGCTTCTTACCAGGTTACCTGTCAGACTGTCAACCAGAACACTGGAGGACAACCGACGAAGAACAGAGGGAGAAGACAAAAAAGAAACAAAACCAACCTGAGAACACTCAGGGGAAAACGAGAGAAAGAGAGCAACGAGATCGTAGTAAGAAGAAGAGAGGACTTGGCTTAGGCTGTGAGAGTGCGTGACTACAGACAACTTCAGCAATGCGTTGCTGAAGTCACCTGCTTTAAATAGGCAGCCCAACAGGTGTAATCTATCGGGCTCGATTACCCCTGGTACCAGCTCGCGGGCTCCGCCTAGTGGCGGCAGGAGGCACGTGCCTGGGTCCAACCCTGACAGAACCCCCCCCTCTAGGCCCGAGACCCCGCGGGCCCAGGGCAACAGCCCTGTCGCGGTAGAAGGCCGCGATCAGGGAAGGATCCAGGATGCGTGCCCTGGGAACCCAAGACCGCTCCTCAGGACCGTAACCCTCCCAGTCCACCAGGAATTGATCCCGCCCCCGGACCCGACGGACGTCCAAAAGACGCCGCACCGTGTAAACAGGACCACCACCAACCATACGCGGCGCAGGAGGAGCCGGGGCGGGAGAAGAACCACATAAGTAAGGCCGGAGATGGGACACGTGAAACACCGGGTGGACACGCATGGACGGAGGGAGAACCAAACGGTAGGTGACCGGGTTGATGCGACGGTCGACTTTGAACGGGCCCAGGAAGCGAGGAGCCAGCTTCTTGGTGCCGCCCCGCACCGGTAAGTTACCCGCCGCCAACCACACCCGCTGACCAGGACGGAAGGACAGCGCAGGGAGACGATGCTTGTCGGCGCTGCGGCAATAGGCAGAGGAGGCCTTCAACAGGGCCGAGCGAGCACGCGACCAAGCCTTGCGACAGCGCCGAAACTGAGCCACAGCAGAAGGCACAGCTACGGCCTGCTCATGATCAGCGAACAGGGGAGGCGCATACCCAAACAAACATTCAAAGGGCGACATACCCAGAGCGGAATGCCATAGCGTGTTGTGGGCGTACTCGGCCCACAACAGGTGGTCGGCCCAGGACGCGGGGTTAGAGGACGCCAGGCACCTGAGCGTCTGCTCCAGGTCCTGGTTGACTCGCTCGGTCTGACCGTTAGACTGGGGGTGGAAACCCGATGAGAGGCTGGCGGAGGCACCGAGGAGGGTCAAAAAGGCCTTCCAGAAGCTGCTGGCGAACTGAGGTCCTCTGTCGGACACCACGTCCTGAGGAAATCCGTAGTTACGGACTACATGAACCAGTAATAGAGACGCAGTTTCTCGGGCGGAGGGTAGCTTAGGCAGGCCGATGAATTTGCTGTACTTAGAGAACCTGTCTACAATCACGAGAATGGTGGTCAGCCCTTTGGAGGATGGAAGACCGGTGATGAAGTCTAGGGAGATATGGGACCATGGTCTGGAGGGAATAGGCAAAGGGCGCAACAGCCCCCTGGGCTTGTCACGAGGGGCCTTACTCCTGGTGCACACCTCGCAGGAAGCCACGAAGTCACGGATCTCCTGATCCATCGCAGGCCACCAAAACCTCCTTTTTATGAGCTCGGCGGTCCGCCTAGCACCGGGGTGCGCCGCATACCGTTCGGTGTGTCCCCATAAGAGGACCTTACGCCGGACGGTCGAGGGCACGTAGAGACAGCCAGGAGGAACACCGCTAGGGCCGGGTTCGTTAGCGAGTTCATCCTGTACTGCTTTCTCAATACCCCACCGGATAGGTGCGACAACGACTCCCGGGGGAAGCACGGTCTCAGGGGGACTGTCGACGAGAGGTGGCTCCCACTGTCGGGACAAAGCGTCAGGCTTGGTGTTTTTAGAGCCAGGACGATACGACAGAGTGAAGTCGAAACGACTGAAAAACAGGGCCCATCTGGCCTGTCTGGCATTGAGGCGCTTGGCCTGCTGGAGATAGGTCAGGTTTTTGTGGTCCGACCAGACCAGGAAAGGATGGCGAGCCCCCTCCAGCCAGTGTCGCCACTCCTCTAAGGCCATCTTAACGGCCAGGAGTTCTTTGTCCCCTATGTCATACCGTCTTTCCGTGGGGGTGAACCGGTGTGAAAAGTAAGCACAGGGATGCAGCTTAGGAGGAACCCCGACCCGCTGCGAGAGAACAGCCCCAACACCCAGATCAGAAGCGTCAGTCTCAACAACGAAAGGAAGCTCAGGGTCAGGAACCCGCAGTACAGGAGCACTAGTAAAAAGGCCCTTAAGGGTCTCGAATGCTTTCTGGGCTTCTGGAGTCCATGTGAACTTCCCCAGTTTTTTGCTAGTGAGAGCAGAGAGCGGAGCCGCGAGGGAGCCAAAATTTCTAATAAAGCGCCTGTAGAAATTGGCAAACCCCAGGAAGCGTTGGACCAAACGCACGGACGTGGGCACGGGCCATTGAGACACAGCTTTAATCTTGGCGGGTTCCATTGCCAGTTTACCGTTGGCAATGATGAACCCCAAGAAGGCTACTTCGGCGACGTGGAACAGGGACTTCTCTAATTTAACATAGAGGTGATTCTCGAGTAGCAATTGGAGCACGCGGCGTACGTGTTGCTGATGCTCTTGGACGGTACGGCTATATATTAAAATGTCGTCTAGGTAGACGTAGGCGTAGTTATCCAAAGCCTCCCTAAGGACGCCGTTAACAAACCGCTGAAAAGCGGCGGGTGCGTTCATGAGACCAAACGGCATGACTAAGTACTCGTAATGCCCGGAGGGCGTGCTGAAGGCGGTTTTCCACTCGTCGCCCTCCCTGACACGCAACAGGTTGTACGCACTTCTCAGATCTAGCTTAGTGAAGACCGTCGCCCGTTGAAGGGCCTCGAAGGCAGAGGACATGAGAGGCAAGGGGTGGCGGTCTTTGATAGTGATCTTGTTAAGCCCCCTGTAATCGATGCAAGGGCGGAGACCCCCATCTTTTTTCCCCACAAAGAAAAATCCAGCCCTGGCGGGAGAGGTAGAGGGACGAATAGTACCAGCCGCGAGCGCCTCCTGTATGTAGGTCTCCATAGCCTTGCGTTCAGGCAAAGCTAGGGAAAACAAACGCCCCCTAGGGGGAGTAGTACCGGGCAGGAGGTTGATAGCGATATCGCAGGCTCTATGCGGGGGTAGGAAGCCTGCTTTGCGTTTGCTAAAAACGTCTTTGAGGTCGTGGTAGACAGCGGGAACCTTTTCTATGAACGCTATCTTTTCTTGGCTCTCCCCGGTTTTGCTGCAGTGGGGCGCCAAGCACGACTGTTCACAGACCTTACTCCAACGGTTAATGGACAGATTAAGCCAATCTACGTCGGGGTTGTGGCGTTGGAGCCAGGGAAACCCTAGGATCAGCTGTAGTTTGGGTGCAGCGATGACATAGGGGGTGAGTGTTTCGTGGTGGTTCCCTATAGAAATGTTCAGAGGGACGGTTTGGTGGGTTATGTCCCCGGAAGTGAGCAGCCTACCGTCCACAGCGGACACAGAGATGGGCTTTTCTAGAGGAACCAGAGGTATGGAGAGCGAGGCTACGAGAGCGGTGTCTATGAAATTACCAGAGGCCCCTGAGTCAACGAGAGCCAGGACCCGATGTTCCTCAGAACCTCTCCATGACACCACTACATGAGGCATCAGTCCACATGCGGGGAAATAAGTGCCATGACCCGTCGGTGCAACCCTGTTCACCGACGGGTCTGCCCTTTTCCCTGTAACTCAGGACACTCGGCGATACGGTGGTGAGCCCTGCCGCAATAAAGACACTTGCCCTCTCGTATGTGGCTTTGTCTTTCCTGACGGGAGAGACGAGTGTGCCCTAATTGCATGGGCTGTTCCGATGACGCGCCCTCCTCGTGTGTGGTCTTACGCACAGGGGATATTGCCTTAACACTGGGCGAAGTGAACAAACGGCGGTGTTGTTTACGGTCCCTCAACCGATTATCTATTCTAATGGTGAGGTCTATAGCGTCGTCCAGACCGCTAGGAGGCTCCCTGAGGGACAGTTCGTCCTTGATCTCTTCGCTCAAGCCTTCTATGTAAACGGCCCCCAGCGCCTCCAAACCCCAATCACTTTCTGCCGCCAGTGTGCGGAAGTCCAGAGAGTATTCCGCCACGGTAGATCTGCCCTGTCGCAAACGTAACAGCTTAGAAGCGACCATACCCCCTGAAGCAGGATGAAAAAACGCCTGCCGCATAGCCCGAGAAAACCGTTCGTATGAGGAACAGAGCTCCGGCTGGTTCTCCCATACCGGTGTAGCCCACCGTAACGCTTTCCCCGAGAGTAACGCCATAACATAAGCCACTTTAGCACGTTCGGTGGGAAAACGGGACGGTTGTTGTTCAAAAATAAGAGAACACTGTAACAAAAACCCCCTACACTCATTGGGATCCCCGTTATAACGCGCCGGAGCGGGCAATGCGGGCTCAGCACGAGAGTCAGCAGGCAGCCCAACAGCCCCGGGGGAAACCAGAGGGCTGGGAGCCGCAGCAGGCGGATCAGGCTTTTGGACAGCGAGAGCGATAGCCTGGAGTTGAGTGTGAATTTCCTGCAACGCCTGCTCATGCCTGCCAATAGTCTGCCCTTGTATGGCAAGGGCGTTTCGCATGTCGTTGGCGTCAGGGTTAGCTGGGTCCATAATAGGCTGAAGTTGTTCTGTAACGCGTTGTCGCCGATCACGGCGGTGACGCGTTGGTTTAAACGTGGTGAGAACCCAAACGCTAACCAAAAATAAAACGGCAAAAAGACAGCCAACTGAAACCTCCGCAGATGCGGGAAAAAACGAAAATAAAACTCAAGGGTAACAACAGAAGGATAACACGGAGGAACTCGACGTGTACAGGTAAGTAAACAAACGAAAAACACGCGGAAAGAAATACAACGCGTCTAATAAGGGAAAAAACAGGAAAACGAAAAACACACGGAGAAACCTCAACGTGTCAGAAGGAGAGGAGAAAAATACACAAAATAAAAGACGAAGCTTTGGTACAAGACCAGCGGCTTCTTACCAGGTTACCTGTCAGACTGTCAACCAGAACACTGGAGGACAACCGACGAAGAACAGAGGGAGAAGACAAAAAAGAAACAAAACCAACCTGAGAACACTCAGGGGAAAACGAGAGAAAGAGAGCAACGAGATCGTAGTAAGAAGAAGAGAGGACTTGGCTTAGGCTGTGAGAGTGCGTGACTACAGACAACTTCAGCAATGCGTTGCTGAAGTCACCTGCTTTAAATAGGCAGCCCAACAGGTGTAATCTATCGGGCTCGATTACCCCTGGTACCAGCTCGCGGGCTCCGCCTAGTGGCGGCAGGAGGCACGTGCCTGGGTCCAACCCTGACAGAGTTACTCGAAGAATCGTTTCAGCTCTAATGTATATGCTTATTTTAGAAATCTTAAAGACATTTCAACAGTGTCAGGGCTCGATTAAACACTTGTGTGCCTCACGTCTGTAGAGGGGTGAATGAAGGGTCCATCGTAAGTGTCTGAGTGAGTGCATAAACACAGGAGAACTGCAGTTGTAGCATGTTCCATCTGTTAATGCTGCTTTCTGTTGAGTTGACTGTGGTCTGTATAGAGTTCTCGTAGATGAAGTGAGTGCCATTTGCCTGCAGATATTGATAAAAGTTACATTTAGTCAGGAAAAACAAGGTAGTAAATGTAATAAATCCACAACATTTCTTTACACAACATATATGACAAATGAACTTAGATTCAGTGGTTTTTGCATTAATGACCTCTGACTGGTTGAATTAATGAGGGTCCTATATATGATGTTTACTTATTTATCAGAAACTTCAGTCTGGATAACTAGTGTTTAATGTACCGTGAGGTTTGTGCCACAGATGTGATCATCATTATCAAAATGGAACACCAGTCTGCCATTCTGGACTGTTCCTCTGCAGCTGGGGTCACTCAGGTGTAAAGTGTGGACAGAGAAACCAGCTTCAAAGAGCTGACAGCGTGACAGAGACATGGTGCCTGAGCTGCCATCACACACTTCAACAGCATCTGGAACAGAGAGGGGAGGTGAAGTAATGGAGCATGAGAAGTCATGTTCTTCAAATGGTGTCAAAGAAAATACTTTGAGCATGTTTCCATATCACTGTATTAAAATGTGCTTTCACCATAAGTCTCTGGGTTTGGTCTTGGGTCATCCTGATTACAGAAGCAGCCATGGACGCCCTCCATCTCCCCACACCACTCATCCTCAGTGCAGTTCACCTCCTCACAGTGGTCCACCAGTGCTATAAAGAGGAATACATTAAAATATTAATCCAATAACCAGTAAAAAAACAAGAACTTGCACCAACAATATTCAATATTTACTCAGTGGAAATGTTCAAATATTGGATTTACAAAAGACGGGCAGGCAATGGTTTGGACAATTTACAAAACATCAAACATTTACTCAGTGGAAATGTTTGTAGTTTACCATTAATAGTAGTGGTGGATGTGCTGGTGGGCATTTGGGTGGAGGACATTTGGCTGTAACAGCCACGCTGCCCATTCCTGACTGCACACTCCTCAGAGGGAGAGCAGGAGGTGGAGATGCAGCTCAGGTCATTGGTAGCAGAACACTCACAGTGCTGGGAACATCCTGGAGTCCAGAACTGCTCACCTAGCTGCAAGTAAAAAGACACTGCGATTAGTTCCATCAAAGTTCCATCAAAGCACACATATGATCTTTTAGTATAAATTTATGATTGTACCTCAACTGCACAACATTCATTGCAAAATATAAGAAAGTACCTGAAAGTAGAATCCATCAAAGACGCAGCCACACTGATACACTGGTACACAGAGACCTCCACTCCTCATGAAGCCTTCATCACAGAAACAGCCCTCTGAACACGTCCTCTCACATACAGCATCAGTGCTACTGGCACAGGTGTGCCCACAGTCTGTGCCACACAGCTCATAGTGACTGTTCACAGGACAACCCATGCCTGACAAAGTAAGACAAAGAATTAGGACGTGAAATGTACTATATCTCTCTACTGAGCAATAGTAGATGTATTTACATTATATGAGAATAACCTCTCCCATACTGTGAGGACAACAAACCATTTGAAATGGGTTTGTTTCAAGTGACTTACGGCAGGTGGAGTTCTCTCTCCAGGGATAGACCGTTGCGTTGGCAGAATGGCAGGCACTGACATAGGTCTGGATGGAACGGCACAGTACATCGTTACTGTACTCAGACAGGCAAACATCAAATACGCAGTCACTGAAGTAGGCTTGAGGGTCCTTATAGTCATGGCAGAAGCTGAAGGGACCCTGTCTGTCCCTGATGATCTCACACTGTGTCTGTGCCCTAGTTTGGTCTGGGCATGATGGACATGATTCTCCACACCCATCACTGCACACTGTGTCATTCTCGACTCTCCAGCTAGCTCCAAACTGGGAAGCTGAAGTCACCAGTGCGCCTGAGCTTGTGAGGAAGTCATCACTCTTCTGACCGTTGTAGTTACCACACAGACCACACGTGGTTCCACTGTAATTTCGTGGGACAGTGATCCGTACCACCCAAGAGCCATCATAACTCACACTAAGGCCAAAGTCAGTTGTAATGAAAGTGTTCAGTCCACTGGAGTAAATGGACACTCGGCCAGAGTCGAGCAGGACAGGAAGGTTCCTGATCTCATTATCAACCTGATGAAGACAAAAATCGATCTTGTCTTTAAAACATTCCCCCGTGTATAACAGGGCTGTCACCACATAACTGCTTTTTAAAAAATGTCCCCCTTTGGCAATTTCTTATATTTTGTTTAAAGTAAAATAGTTCAAGCTACTACCTATAATTCCTCCTTACCTTGACAGCACCATGCATGTTACGTGACATGTGTACCATGTATCCTGAGACAATGACATAAACATCAACAGTGATGGAAACTGGGAGTCTATACCATGCTTCATTTCTTGCTGACACATGGAAATATGGTAGTCCTTGAGTATCATTGCATACAGTTGCCAGAGTGTATCGACAAGTGCCCTGGAAGTCAAAATTGCACCCATCAAAAGAGGTGTAGTGGGGGTCCCCTGAAGCAGAGCATGTGGCACGGGGCTGTAGCAGTGGAGTAGCAGTTGATTCTGGAGTGGTAGTTGTAGTTGTTTCTGGAGTGGTAGTGGTAGTTGTTTCTGGAGTGGTAGTTGTTTCTGGGATGGTAGTTGTTTCTGGAGTGGTAGTGGTTTCTGGAATGGTAGTTGTTTCTGGAGTGGTAGTTGTTTCTGGAGTGGGAGTTGTTTCTGGGATGGTAGTTGTTTCAGGAGTGGAAGTTGTTTCTGGGATGGTCATTATTTCTGGAGTGGGAGTTGTTTCTGGAATGGTAGTTTCGGGTAAGGTAGTTGTTTCTGGAGCGGTAGTTGTTTCTGGAATGGTAGTTTTTGGTAGGGTAGTTGTTTCTGGAGTAGAAATTGTTTCTGGGATGGTAGTTGTTTCTGGGGTGGTAGTGGTAGTTGTTTCTGGAGTGGGAGTTGTTTCTGGGATGGTAGTTGTTTCTGGGATGGCAGTTGTTTCTGGGATGGTAGTTATTTCTGTAGTGGGAGTTGTTTCTGGAATGGTAGTTTCTGGTAAGGTAGTTGTTTTTGGAGTGGTAGTTGTTTCTGGAATAGTAGTTTCTGGTAAGGTAGTTGTTTCTGGAGTAGAAGTTGTTTCTGGGATGGTAGTTGTTTCTGGAGTGGTAGTTGTTTCTGTGGTGGTAGTTGTTTCTGGAATGGTAGTTGTTTCTGGGATGGTAGTTGTTTCTAGAGTGGTAGTTCTTTCTGGAATGGTAGTTGTTTCTAGTGTGGTGGTTGTTTCTGGAACAACATCTGGAGTGGTGATTAGAGTGGTAGATGTTGACTCGGTAGTGTTCATGAAAGTGGTGGGTGTTGACGTAGTAAATGTTGACTCTTCAGTTGTCATTATAGTGGTAGGTGTTGATTCTGTTGTGGTCATTAGAGTGGTAGGCATTGTTGCTTCTGGCATGGAAATAATATATTCACAGTTTAAATGCTTTACTTAATTTTTTTTAATTGCAAACCAAATTCCAATGAAATTTGGACATTTTGTAAAACATTAAAAAAACAGAATATGGTTATTAGCAAATCCTTTTGAACCTATATGGAGGTTATGTAAATTGGCAGTCCCTGACAAATTTTCCCTGAGTGTTTGTCTGTGATTCTCTGTTCAATAAAATCAGTTTACTGAGTGTCTGTGCAGGAATGTGTGTGTGCTTGTAAGCCCAGTGCTGGATGGTGCTCTGTCACTAGGGTTTGTCCTCTTTCCCCTTCCTGCACCCCATTCAGTCCCCCAAGGGGCTGTGGATCCCAGTAGAGAGTCCGCTGTGTTATATTATATCCAATAGAATACACTACAAAGGACAATATATTTAATATTCAAACAATAAACTTTATCGTTTTTATCAAATATTCACTCATTTGGAATTTGATGCCTGAAACATGTTCCAAAGAAATTGGGACAGAGGCAACAAAAGACTGGGATAGTTGAGGAATGCTCAAAAACCCCTGTTTGTAACATTCCACAGGTGAATGATTTGGACGATTTAAAAAGTATCCAACATTTACTCAACGGAAATGTTTGTAGTTTACCATTATTAGAAGTGGTGGACATGATGGTGGGCATTTGGCTGGAGGACATTTGGCTGTAGCAGCCACGCTGCCCATTCCTGACTGCACACTCCTCAGAGGGTGAGCAGGAGGTGGAGACGCAGCTCAGGCCATTGGTAGCAGAACACTCACAGTGCTGGGAACATTCTGGAGTCCAGAACTGCTCACCTAGCTGCAAGAAAAAGACACTGCAATTAGTTCCATCAAAGCACACAAATGATCTTTTAGTATACATTTATGATTGTACCTCAACTGCACAACATTCTTTGCAAAATATAAGAACGTACATGAAAGTAGAGTCCATCGTAGATACAGCCACACTGGTCCACTGATACACAGAGACCTCCACTCCTCATGAAGCCGTCATCACAGAAACAGCCCTCTGAACATGTCCTCTCACATACAGCATCAGTGCTGCTGGCACAGGTGTGCCCACAGTCTGTGCCACACAGCTCATAGTGACTGTTCACAGGACAATCCATGCCTGACAAAGTAAGACAAAGAAGTAGGTCGTGCAATGTGATATATCTCTACTGAGCAATAGTAGATATATTTCCATTATATGAGTATAACCTCTCCCATACTGTGAGGACAACTAACCATTTGAAATGGGTTTGTTTCAAATGACTTACGGCAGGTGGAGTTCTGTCTCCAGGGATTGACCGTTGCATTGGCAGAATGGCAGGCACTGACATAGGTCTGGATGGAACGGCACAGTACATCGTTACTGTACCCAGACAGGCAAACATCAAATACGCAGTCATTGTAGTAGGCTTGAGGGTCCACATAGTCATGGCAGAAGCTGAAGGGACCCTGTCTGTCCCTGATGATCTCACACTGTGTCTGTGCCCTAGTTTGGTCTGGGCATGATGAACATGACTCTCCACACCCATCACTGCACACTGCGTCATTCTCGACTCTCCAGCTGGCTCCAAACTGGGAAGCTGAAGTCACCAGTGCACCTGAGCGTGTGAGGAAGTCGTCACTCGTCTGGCCGTTGTAGTTACCACACAGACCACACGTGGTTCCACTATAATTTCCTGGGACAGTGATCCGTGCCATCCAAGAGCCATCATAACTCACACTAAGGCCAAAGTCAGTTGTAATGAAAGTGTTCAGTCCATTGGAGTAAATGGACACTCGGCCAGAGTCGAGCAGGACAGGAAGGTTCCTGGTCTCATTATCAACCTGATGAAGACAAAAGTCAATCTTGTCTTTAAAACATTCCCCCGTGTATAACAGGGCTGTCACCACATAACTGCTTTTTAAAAAATGTCCCCCTTTGGCAATTTCTTATATTTTGTTTAAAGTAAAATAGTTCAAGCTACTACCTATAATTCCTCCTTACCTTGACAGCACCATGCATGTTACGTGACATGTGTACCATGTATCCTGAGACAATGACATAAACATCAACAGTGATGGAAATTGCTAGTCCATTCCATGCTTCATTTCTTGCTGAGACCTGGAAATATGGTAGTCCTTGAGAATCATTGCATACAGTTGCCAGAATGTATTGACAAGTGCCCTGGAAGTCAAATATTTGCCCATCAAAAGTGGTGTAGTGGGGGTCCCCTAAAGCACAGCACGTGGCATGGGGCTGTAGCAGTGGAGTAGCAGTTGTTTCTGGAGTGGTAGTTGTTTCTGGAGTGGTAGTGGTTTCTGGAGTGGTTATTGTTTCTGGAGTGGTAGTTGTTTCTGGAGTTGTAGTTGTATCTGGGATGGTAGTTGTTTCTGGAGTTGTAGTTGTATCTGGGATGGTAGTTGTTTCTGGAGTGGTAGTTGTTTCTGGAGTGCCCTGGAAGTCAAATTTGTGCCCATAAAAAGAGGTGTGGTGGGGGTCCCCTGAAGCAGAGAATGTGGCACGGGGCTGTAGCAGTGGAGTAGCAGTTGTTTCTGGAGTGGTAGTTGTTTCTGGAGTGGTAGTTGTTTCTGGGATGGTAGTTGTTTCTGGAGTGGTAGTGGTAGTTGTTTCTGGAATGGTAGTTGTTTCTGGAGTAGTATTGCTAGTTGTTTCTGGAGTGGTAGTTGTTTCTGGAATGGTAGTTTCTGGTAAGGTAGTTGTTTGTGGAGTGGTATTTGTTTCTGGGATGGTAGTTATTTCTGGAGTAGAAGTTGTTTCTGGGATGGTAGTTGTTTCTGGAGCGGAAGTTGTTTCTGGAATGGTAGTTGTTTCTGGAGGCAAAGTTGTTTCTGGGATGGTAGTTTCTGGGTTGGTAGTTATTTTTAGAGTGGAAGTTGTTTCGGGAGTGGTAGTTGTTTCTGGGATGGTAGTTGCTTCTGGAGTGGAAGTTGTTTCTGGGATGGTAGTTGTTTCTAGAGTGGTAGTTGTTTCTGGAATGGAAGTTGTTTCTGGAGTGGTAGTTGTTTCTGGAACAACATCTGGAGTGGTGATTAGAGTGGTAGATGTTGACTCGGTCGTGGTCATGAAAGTGGTGAGTGCTGACGTGGTAATTGTTGACTCTTCAGTTGTCATTATAGTGGTAGGCATTGTTGTTGCTTCTGGCATGGAAATAATATATTCACAGTTTAAATGCTTTACTTAATTTTTTTAATTGCAAACCAAATTCCAATGAAATTTGGACATTTTGTAAAACATTAAAAAAACAGAATATGGTTATTAGCAAATCCTTTTGAACCTATATGGAGGTTATGTAAATTGGCAGTCCCTGACAATTTTCCCTGAGTGTGTGTCTGTGATTCTCTGTTCAATAAAAGCAGTTGACTGAGTGTTTGTGCAGGAATGTGTGTGTGCTTGTAAGCCCAGTGGTGGGTGGTGCTCTGTCACTAGGGTTTGTCCTCTCTCCCCTTCCTGCACCCCATTCATTCCCCCAATGGGCTGTGGATCCCAGTAGAGAGTCCGCTGTGTTATATTATATCCAATTGAATACACTACAAAGGACAATATATTTAATGTTCAAACAATAAACTATCGTTTTTATCAAATATTCACTCATTTGGAATTTGATGCCTGAAACATGGTCCAAAGAAATTGGGACAGAGGCAACACAAGACAGGGATAGTTGAGGAACGCTCAAAAACCCCTGTTTGGAACATTCCACAGGTGAACAGGTTAAATGGAAACAGGTTGGGTATAAAGGGCACATCCCCTAAAGGGTCAGTTGTTCACAAGCAAGAATATGACAAGGCTCACCCACTGATCAAGTGCATGAGCAAATTGTTCAACAGTTTAAAAATGTTTTTCAACATGCAATTGCAAGAAATGTAGTGATTTGATCATCTACGGTCCATAATATCAAAAGATTCAGAGAAATTGGAGAAGTAAGCAGCAAGGCCAAAACCCAACAATGAATGTCCATGTCCTTCAACCCCTCAGGCGCCACTGCATTAAAAATAAAACAAAAAAAAATGTGTGTAAATTTGGATGATTGCGTATCTTTGTTGTTGTATCTTTTTGTATAGATGGGTGAACGTGTACGTGTTTCGGGGGGAGGGTGGATGTGTATATGGGTGTGTGTGTGTATATATTGGCATGAATGTGTACGTACATTTGTGGGTGTATATATGTCCGTAAGAGTATATATGGGCGTGGGTGAATGTGTGTGTAGGTGTATATATGTGTGAGGGTCTATATATGAGGGTGAGTGTGCTTGTGTGTGTATGTATGTGTATATGGTTGTGTGTAGGTGTACATATAATGAGGGTGTATATAAGGGGGTATGAATATGTATGTAGGGGTGTATATATGGGGGTTAATGTATATATGAGGTTGAGTGTATGTGTTAGGATAGGGGGCCCTGACAGGTGATGGGTGGCTCTCGGGGGCGTGTAGCCTTTCTGCTGGTCAGTGGGGGGGGCATCCTGGGGGGTGGCTCTGTTTCCTCTGCTTCCCCTGGGCCTGCGCTCCTTGGTTGGGAGGGTGCTGTCCAGGGTCTCCCTCTCCCACCCGTTGGGGCGGGCATTTGGGAGTCACTGGGAAGTGCTGCCCTGGGACATCACTACTCCTGGAGGGGCCGCGGGTGGGTGGTATTCCCTGGTCTTTCTCTGTCTGCCTCTGGCCTCTGGGGGAATGTTGTTGCAACTTTCTTACCTTGCTAGTAAGTACATTTTGTACATTTACATAGACACACACACTCATACACATACATCACAGTCATTTGTGCTATATGTCTTAGGTACACTTTCTGATCTTCTTTTAGGAGCAGCAGTTAGTGAACCATTGCAGTGGTCATTTGAGCTGGGGTTTTTTCTGCCCTTCTGTCTTTTCCCTTTTTACTTTCTCTCCCACCCTTTTCTCTCCTCCTCTTTTCTATCTTCTCCTATCTTCTTGTGGTCCACCTAACCCCAATTATTATCACTATTATACTGTATTATAAGAATTGTTATCATTTGATCTGTACATAAAAACTAAGTTGTCCTCCAAAGTTTGGGGGTGGAGGTGAGCCAAAAAAACCCATGATATTCTGCAATTGATATTAACATATGGGCTCAGAAACACTTCAGAAAACCATTGACAGTGAACACAGTTCATCACTCGATCTACAACGTTCAAAAGCCAGAATCTCTGATGGTATAGGAGTGTATTGGTGTCCAGGGCATGAGTAACTTGCACATTTGTAAAGGCACCATTATTGCTGAAAAGTAGGGGTGTGACGAGATCTCGTGTCTCGTGATCTCGCGAGACGCAACTCCACGAGATTTGATTACGTCACAACGACGTCGGAAAATCCAGGTATTACTATTGAAGTGCCCCCGCCACTTTCAAATCATTTGTTTGGCAGCATTTTGGGAACCTGGCGGAAATGATAATTGGCAAAAGAGTGACTGATAAGACACTACATATACAAACATTGTATGAAAATAATGCCGTACACCGCGACTAATACGAGCAGGATGCAGAGACATTTACAGCAGCACCACAGCTCAATACTCAAATCAACATATCTCACTTGAACAGAGGTAGCAGGGACAGAACGGCGCTTTGGCAAGTTGAGACAGCAAAGGATATCGGGAGCAGTGTGGGGATGATAATATTCTTAAAAATGAACATGGCAGTGTAGTTGCAGCAAATTCAGAGACATACTTGGTCAGGCTCTCTTTGCACTATTTGCACTCTGTATTGACAGAGAAGAACTTTTTGTACATAATACAGTGAGTCCCCGTTTAACGACGGGTCTGGAAAACAACGGACCGGAGTTACCACCGACTTTTAATGTTATTTTGCGCGATGTGCGGAGGAACTGTGGAGTGTTGTGTACGATAAACCCATCTCGGCAACGTGATCGCTCTTTCTCACGCTGTACGCACGAGAACATTGTTAGTTTTTTCTATACTGGATTTACGATCAAAGCGTATCTAAATCGCGCTTAACGACGAAAACTGCTTTACGACGGACTTTTCAGTCTCTTACATAATGCATGTTAACAGTTATAATAAAACATTTCAAAATGCATGTTTAAAGTTAAATAAAAGTTAAATAAAAGTCTATTGTCCAGTCACATAATTTGTAATTTTAGTGTTCTTAAAATCTCGTCTCGTCTCGTGAGCTGAGTGTCTTGTCACACCCCTACTGAAAAGTATATACACATTTTGGAGCAACTTATGTGTAACGTTGCATGCGCAACGGAGCGAGGAGACGGACACAATCGCTGAGATGAGCGAGATTTAATACGGGGAATACCAAAAGCAGAGTCGTACATACAGGCATGGGTCACAACAGGCAGGCAGTCCAGACATGAAATACGAACGGACATAATCGGTACTTAAACACGACGGGGAAACACGGAACAGGCAGGAATACAGGCAGCGGAAACAATACTCACAACAAGAACAACTGGAAAGACAAAATCACGGATGACATGACTGGGGAATGACAGGACTTATATACATAGAACCAAACTAGGGACAGGTGATGACAATGACACAGGGGCGTGGTAACAAACAAGGAATCCATCAAAACCAACAAGCAGGGCGGGACAAACAGGCAGGGAACACGGACATGAGGGGACCCAGAGTGACAGCTACGAGAGGGGGCGTTGCCCTACGTGACATTATGCTGCCATCCAAGCAAGGTCTTCTTCAGGGACATCCCTGCTTATTTCAGCAAGACAATGCCAATCCACATTTTGCATATGTTACAATGTGGCTTCATAATAAAAGTGTGGAGACTAGACTGTTTCCCAATCTAGACCTGTCTCCCCGTCCAGACCTGTCTCCCAGCGACTGAAGTTAAATGCGAAAGAATTCCACCTACAGAGCTTCAATGATTACTGTCCTCAGTTCCCAAATGCTTATTAAGGGATGTTAAAAGGGAAGGTGATGTAAAACCATGGTAAACAGGCCCCTGCAGGCATCAAAGCAGGCATCAAATTCAAACAATGAAGTTTAGGTGAACATTAAATATTTGTTTATAGTGTATTGAATGTAGGTTGAAAAGGCATTGCAAATCGTCATATTCTGTATGTATTTATGTTTTACACACATAAATAAATACAACCCCATTAGAATTGGGGTTGTATGTTGTCTCTGCTGAGTCTCACTGCTTCTACTCAGTGGTAGTGAGAAGTAGTGGACTCAAGTTTCATGACTTGATTGGGGTCACATTTTGGTAAATATGCAGAGAACTGGTAAAGGATTTATGAGAT
The DNA here is from genome assembly GCF_052324685.1 of Brachyhypopomus gauderio. Lineage (NCBI taxonomy): Eukaryota > Metazoa > Chordata > Actinopteri > Gymnotiformes > Hypopomidae > Brachyhypopomus > Brachyhypopomus gauderio. The sequence continues at coordinate 32,310,471 of NC_135216.1, forward strand.
TGACCTGCAGAGCCACACAGGACTGCAAACTTTAGTATGCATCTATAGGTCCTAAGGTGTAGCTACATCTGGTCTCTGGAAAACAATGAATAGAATTGGTCTACTTCACATAATTTTGCTTTTAGACAGTTGTATCCCATTTTTTCCTGCCATTGTTGGTTCTGTGACAAATGTCTTGCAACAGCAATTGTCTGCTGGGTTAACACATGATTTGTGTTTTCTCAAATGTATTACCAAATGATTTGACTAGTTCTGACAAACTCCTTTCAAGTAACGTGAAATGTTGTGAAGTAATCCATTTGCACTTAAAAGGTTTGCATTACACTATCATTTGTCAAAGGATTTCAAATAGCATGATTATTAATAGCAATAAATGAGACAAGTTTATTAGACTAAATTTGCAAAAATTCTCATATGTCTTTGGCATTTTTAATAAACCAAAATCTCAGCATTATTTAGAAAAGGAGAATGTTAAATCACATTATAAATATTCTCACAAGAACTTACCATTTATTATCAGCAGAAGTGCTGTGAACAGTAGGATTGGAGACTTCATTGTTGTCACGTTGAGGTCCCTGACCCCTCCTTTTGGGCGTGTGTTTACGTCGTCTGCGTTTACTCGTCTGCGTCTGTGGGTCTCCGTGGGTGCTGATTCGTCTCACTTGTGACTCATCTCGTCATCACGTGGGGTGGTTGATGTGGTTTGTCTACTTAATGTGCGTTCGTGCAGTGTCCTGTGCGTGCAGTGTCGTCAGTTGTCTGAGTCATATGTGTCTGTGTAAGAAGACTTGTTTTACGTGCGCTGTCTGCGCTATTTGTTAAAACGTTACGTCCGTTGAAGCCAGGAATTCTGTTTCGTCTTTCGCCGCACTCCGGGCGTGACAATTGTGATGATCTACTCCCAAACCTGTGAGCAAGATTAGGGATGCAATTCAACCCATATCTGGTAATACATGAAATAAATATAATATTTAAAATGGTTATGCAACTTAATAAAGCATAAGAGATATATCTACTTAATTATATACAGAAGATCTATCAGTTGCTGACAACTTTCTGCAACAGTAATTACAATAATGTATTATTAGTCACAACAAATATGCTGAGACTAATTAATAATAATTTGATTAATTATTACTAATTATTTGAGTATTTATATCATCTATGGGAAAGTGCAGTATGATTATTAAGCTCCAATATGAAAGATGAGTAAATATGAGTGGTGCTTACCAGAGAAACGTCTGCAGAATTCTCAGGGTATCCCTCTCTCTCTCTCTCCCCCCCCTCTCTCTCTCTCAAATTCAAATTTCTCTCTCTCTCTCTCTCCAGCAGTGGTGTTTGTGTGTCGTTGTGCAGCTACTGTTCATGCACTGATTGAGGTGTCCTGTACAACATTTATACCTGAGCTGAGGGATCTGTGTACGTGTCAGAGGACTGAACAAAAGGTGCATTTTTTAACTGAGTTCCAAACCAGTTCTTCAGCGGATTCTTTAGGCCCGTCATCGCTTCACCAGTTTACTTCCTCTTACCGTAAGAAAGAAATTGCAAAATTTAAACAGCAAGAGAGCAGGAATGCAGGGTCATTCATAGCGTGATTCAGTAAGGAAACAGCAAAACACACTTGTTTAATAGCTTGTTTGTATTCATAACAATAAATGCCAATAATGTCACATGACTAGTGAATTATAATAATATCATTTAACATTGTGGTAGAGCACTAGAGTGATTATACTAGACTCCTGTATTAGTCATTGTGATTGAGCACTAGAGTGATTAGCAGAATAGATCTGTCCTGATGCCTTGACAACAGCTTTGAACCCTCTCAAAATTCTCACTCATCTGGCTTCTAGATATTTAGATTATTTTGTGTACTGGGAGCTAAAACTAGCTTGTGGGATTTTTTTTATTATCATGGATTCATATTTTAATTTCACATACATCACACCTGTTCAGGAAGATTCTGCTGGTCAGCCATTCAATCAGTCATGTGATCATTCAATCAGTTATGCGGTCATTCAGTCAGTTATGTGGTCATTCAGTCCCTCATGCGGTCATTCAATCAGTCATGCGGTCATTCAGTGATACAATTATTCAGTCAGTCAGTACATCTGTCAGTCATTATGACCGGTCATCATAATTGGTTGGTCAGTAAGCTGGTCAGATATTCTGTTGATCAGATGTTCATTGTTTCAGTCAGTTACTCAGGATTGTTCTACTGTGGTAATATGGTGGGATTGTTGTCATTCCACAGAAGCAAGGTTTGTCTGTATATCTGGTATGGAAAGCAGTGTCAGAACACAGATAATACCTTTGAGAGTATTATAAACTGCATATCTGGTATTGACTGCTGTGTATAAACTGGATATCTGGTATTGACTGCTGTGTATAAACTGCATATCTGGTATTGACTGCTGTGTATAAACTGGATATCTGGTATTGAAGGCTGTGTATAAACTGGGTGCCTGGAGCTACACATGGTGTTACAGAAGCAACACAATGTCAGATAGAAGTGTTAGCTTAGTGTGTGCAAACTAAACCACGGCTCAGGGAGCCCACCACTCCTTTACACTCCCTCTCTCTCTCACACACACACACACACACACACACTATGGATCACCGCTCCTCTACACTCTCTCTCTCTCTGTCAATCAATCAATCAATCAAAATTTGTTTGTATAGCGCTTTTCACAACACATGTTGTCACAAAGCGCTTTACAGGATTTACAAGGTTAACAATACTATGGGTCCAGATCCCTAATGAGCAAGCCAAAGGCGACAGTGGCAAGAAAAAACTCCCTATGATGGTGGGGAATAGGAAGAAACCTCGGGAGGACCAAGACTCGAAAGGGAACCCATCCTCCATTGGGCGGCCTGTTAACACACAAATTACACAAAATCAAATTATACAGACGAACACACAAGTCGCACACAAATCATACAATCAGACTAAGTATAAGGTAACTAGAATGAAAATTCTGTGTGTTGATATTGTCACTGTAAATGTCTTGTGATGAACTCCAGGTTTTCATTCCATGTCGGAGCAATGATACTGGTATTACTGGTACCGGGTTAAACTAAATCATAAGAAAATAGTCCGCCCTAAGTTTTTAACTAATATTCAGACTTCACATCAAATTATTACAACCTATATGACCGATCTGAAAGTTGGATTAATCAATATTCGATCGCTCAACTCAAAAGCAGTTTTTGTAAATGAACTTATAACAGAACAGAAAATTGATATTCCATGTCTAACTGAAACGTGGATTCAATCTGGTGATTATTTAACTCTAAACGAAGCCACTCCTGTGGGATATAGTTATATACATAGACCTAGACTGTCAGGCAGAGGAGGTGGAATATGTATAATCTATCGTGATTGTTTAGAAATTCATCAGAAATACTTAGATATCTCAAACTCATTTGAGATGCAGTCTATTAATGTAATTAGTCCATCTGAAAATAAAAGTGCATTTTCCCTAACCAATGTATACAGACCACCAGGGCCTTACTCAGATTTCTTAAACGATTTCACTGATTTTGCAGCAAATTTAGCAGTATGTAGTGACAAAATAATAATGGTAGGAGACTTTAACATACACTTTGATAATGCGGAGGATCCACTGACAAGGGCCTTTACTTCTATATTGAACTCTGTCGGCATTAAACAAAACGTAATAGGACCTACACATAATCAAAATCATACCCTAGATCTAATCTTAACGCTGGGTATCGACGTAGATAATATAAATATACTTCCGCAAACCGTAGCAATCTCCGATCACTATTTAGTCCAATTCGATTTTCACCTTAACATAAATACCCGCCCATCTCCTCGACAGTGTATAAAGCGCTCGATAAATTCATTAACAGCAACACAGTTTATTGAAACCCTTCCTGACTTAACTGCTTTAGCCCACTCGCCATCCGATCCAGGAGAGTTAGATAGTCTGACCGACTACTTAGAGAATACTTGCAGATCAGCTCTAGATATGGTAGCCCCACTAAAATATAAAAAAGCTAGATCCAAAAAGCTCGCCCCGTGGTACACTGACCAAACTAGAAACTTAAAACAAATAGCACGTAAATTAGAGCGGAAATGGCGAACTACTAAATTGGAAGTATTCCACTGTGCCTGGAAGGATAGCATTATTGAGTACAAACGGGCACTCACCAAAGCATGCTCAGCATACTTAGCCTCACTGATAGAGAAAAATAAAAACAATCCTAGATTTCTTTTTAATACTTTTTCTAAACTTACAAAAAATCAAGCAGGCACAGAACCTCAGATTCCAGTAAACCTCACTAGTAATGTATTTATAAATTTCTTTGATAATAAAATAGAGAATATTAGACAAAATATAAAACCCTTTATTAGCAATACAACTTGTATGTCATCTGGTTTGGTTGATATTGATTTAAATTACATACCGGGAGAAAAACTTGATGCTTTTCATCCACTCCCAAAATCAGAATTAGAGAAAATAATTTCTTCCTTAAATTGTACTACCTGCACACTAGACTCAGTTCCCTCAAAGTTATTAAAAGAGGTATTACCAGCTGTAACTGAACCTCTTCTAACTATAGTTAACTCATCCATTACAATATTAGAGATTTGATTAATACTTTGACTATTCAAAATATATAAATTATGATAAGCTGTTGATTCAATACTGTAATGTAAACAAACTATGAAGGGATTAAGATGAAAATCACAACAATTCCCCCTTTTTGATCTCTAAATAGATCAAACTTTAAGTTAATCCAAAACTACCTTTTCATCTTCTGACTCCAACTATGACATCATACCCAAACGCCTTTGTGGTTCCTCCTTCTCAATCTTACTGCTGATTAAGCTTCTCACTAAGCTTCTTCTACATTGGAATACAACATTTACCTGTAATCATAAGTCAAAAACATACCCACAGAAGTTAACACAGACATAATAAGACAGTTAATTCAATTATCTGCTGTCGTGTCCATTTAGTATAATCTGATCCATGAATGCCTTATATCTTAATTTCTGACGTATTGTCCAGTGATGGTCCCAGTGTTGGGGCAGGTCTAAACCATACTATGTTTATCCTAATTAGGCCTAAGGGGTCTTAACCCGATTGGCGCACTCCTATTACTAGATATACGGTACACAACCTGTACTAGAGATGTGCCAGTACTCCAGATAAAAACATCCCAATTCTATTGATAGAATAACTAGGTTTTTGGTACGACGTGCTTCTCTCTGAAAAATAATGCTTACCTTTGAACTTTATTATTGCTAAATGGCCGTCCCAGCCGGCCAGTAGTATGATTATCAACTCCTAAAGCTTTATGTGAAACTCTCCAAGGGATCTCAGTTATGCAGCTACTATTACAACAATATTGGCCTTGACCCACCATGGATCCATATGCACAGGGGGCAGTCCCCTGTAAGGTCCTTTAACATGTTGTTAAATACTAACAATCACATTGCTACTACTTTCAATAATAATACAAAAACATATAGACAAACAATGTTACACAAGGCCTGTAAAACAACATTAGACAATATTACTGAACATCCAAATACATCACAACACTTTTACTGCAGCATCATCTATTCTTCTGCCCTGTTGGAGGCAAGATTATCTTCTTATCCCGCGAAGGAGGTCAGGGTGGACTACCTGATTGTCGAACCTCCGCTCTCAGGTGTTATTTTGACCTGTGGTTTGAGAGCTCCGTATCTCGGCGCGTTGGATGGGTGGTTCTGATGCTCAGCATCGGCTGAGGTGGTACCACGTTTCTCCTTTGCCCTTCAATCGGACAGTGTGATGTTCTCTTTAGTGACCTTGAATGGACTGGTCCACCTGGGCTCTGACCACTTTCTTTTGATGACCTTAAGCAGGACCCATTTGGTGACAGGTCCGTTGGTTCTGACTCCTCTCCTTGTACCTGGACAGAATAAGCTTCACAAATTACTTTTTTAGTTCATTGTAACCTTCTTTGTACGACCCCGAGTGTACCTGTCAGGTTTCGCAAGCGCATTGGGGGACCCCCGAAAACTTCACTGTCATGAGCTCAAAGGAAGTGAATCCTGCAACAAAATTCACTGAAGATCTTCTGGCCAACCATACAAATACCTTTGTGTACATACCTTTTCCTTTACCTTTACCATTATACTTACCATTTATAATCTCCATTTTAGCCTGAGATTGAGAATGATAAACCAACCCACATTTGTGTCTTAAACCCAAATTTTGTTCCACAAATTTTAGCTCCTAGCTAGTAAAGTGCATCCCATTATCTGAGCATACTTAATTTAGTATACAATGGTGCAGTATCCAGTAATTTTATCAACACTTTGCAGACTGACCTAGAGTCCTCTGCTCTGGTGGAAATGCTTCTACCCAACCTGAGAATTTATCCTCAGCCACTAACAAATACCTTAATCCCCGTATTGGTATTTCCATACCCATGTAGTCAATCTGAACTTCATCTCCTCTATTCATTGCATTTGTACAGAACCTCACATATGTGTATTTCCTTACATAATTCTCTGCTGCTGTAACAATGCAAATTTCCCCACTGAGTGATTAACAAAGAATTATCATATCCTATCTTAGCTCCTTTGGTCCAGGGAGCCTGCTTAGACCTTTCCTTAAAGCATGACAGCTGTTATGCATATTTCAAATATCACATTACTCTGTCCAGTCTGCTATTACGTCAGTATAGGTGCCATCAGTTAACCAAAATTTTTCTTCATTTATTTCTACCCACGTGCTACCCTGTGTGCCTCAGTTAACACTGGTTTGATCAATAGATTCTATAAAATTAGTTTCCCATTTGGTCCTTTCCAGACTTCCTTATTTCTTACCATATTTACTCAGCAATGCTATTTTATTTTAATAATAATAATTTTATTTAAGTACTCTATTTCTTTATTTTTTTTTTTCTGGGGTCAATTTTCCTGTACTTTAAGTAGCTCTAGGTCCTGTGGTCTGCCTTGCAAACCATCTAATGTGCTCCTATTTGCCTCTGTCTCTCAGCTTACCCCCTTTTGTTGTATCTCCCCCTTTACTGAAATATCATTCAGGAATGTATTTCAGAAACTTCTAAAAAGAGTAATAAGTTTTAATCAGTAATTTGCTAATTCCACAGCCTATGCCACTGTCTGTTTTTGTTTATTAAATTAAATTAAACTTTCATAAATTAAATTTAAAATAAGTCTTTCTTTGTGATGGAAAATACTAGCCAAATAAAGTTATTTTAATACACTAGTTATTACAAGATTTAAATTAGCTCACACTCAGAAAGTTAGTTGTTACCCGATGCCTTGTTGTACTGGATTTCCTTATCATGCTTACCTACTCCTTACCCATGTGACCAGGGTGTGAAGGTAATAAGATGTGTGGAGTGGCTGAATCTCCCATTATCTACCAGCACTGTTGCGCATGTCTCAGCTTTGCAGGGTTGCCGCCCCTCAGGCCCCAGTACATAACCTAGTTTACCTGATCCTGTAGCTGTTCTTCAAATTCCTCCCATGAATTGGATCCCCTCCTATGTCATAAGACAATATAACATGAAGTGGGTCGGGTGGCAGGACAAAGGTTCAATCAAAGTGATCTGGCTCCCAAAAAATGAACTGGGAGTGGACGCCCCTCGCGGCTCATGAGTGAGACTTCAGGAAACCCCTGCAGATAGCAACCGTGGAGGCCAGTCTGTGGACATCAGGTGCATCAGGTGTCCGCTGTCTGTGAACAGTGCATTTGTAATGTCTCTTCCACAGGTTAACAGGTGCAGTCCTTGATCTCAGGAACCTGTGTTTAGTGGCCTGCTGACCACATTGTACAATCATTAGAACAGTTCTGTGCAGACTTTGATATTTTCCAGCCAGAAATGATAGTCTTTGAGTACCGCCAGTGAGGGACAACATAGGGTTTGCCGTAGCTTTGCTGTCCGAGTTCTCATCAGGGCCCCGTCATTGCCCTGGTACTGCAGAAGGGTTTGGTGCTGGACCTCTGACCTCTGGCCCTCCTCCATCCTATGGTTTTGTGGGGACTCTCCTTCGCCCAATGACTCTCCTGAACACAAAGAGAGCATCCACCCCTCCTGCCACAACGAAGTTGCCAGGATCACTGTGACCTTCCTTGCCCCTTCCCAAAACCCCTTCTTCTAAAATTTAGGTTAAACCCATACTGTTGATACTATTGTATAAAATAATACACTTAGGGGACTTATTGAGGTCTCTGGGGCGGATCCCCTGTGCTCTGAGATCTTTTAGAGTGCAACAGCTTGCTCAGAGACATTTTATCTCTGCCCAGCTTCAAGAAGAGTCTTAACACCTTCCTGTTTAGATCTGCTTTTAATTAAGAAACTCCAACTTTATTCTAATTGCCATCTTACTTTCTTTATTGCAATATTATTTTATAATTTGTCACTCTATTACATTCCTTTATTATGTTTGATTTCTTTTATCTTTCATTTCTTTTAACATTTTTCTTTTTTGTCTATTCTATAAAACACTTTGAGTTGCATGTATGTTTGAAAGGTGCTATCCTAGTCACTTTAACTGGCATCAGGTTTCTCATATTAAACTGAAAACATACAGACCTATTCCAAAATTAGAAAAACATAGAAACATTGATTATTATTCAAAAAGCTACTTTCCTGGATTATATTTTCAAGGCCCACAGTGTAAACGATTTCAAGTATTCATTTTTATTATTATTATAATTACCACCACTCCTCTAAGTGTCCCAGAGCCAAGTTCTCTAGTTGCTGTCAGCTTGTCCAGTTTTAGCTATCCAAATACCTCACCGTTTCACTCGACATTTCCACCTCACACACTCGCTTTACTTACCCCGGTGTGTGTGTGCTATTTATAACTACTCCATCCAAGTCTCTTTTTAAAATGCAGTTTACACTTCACCCCACGGCATGCGTTCCCTTTTTTTAGCCTTAAATACTAATATCCAGTGTCAAGGGTAACTCGCGCATTTTAAACTCCACGTCGTCGATTTTATCTATTTGTACGATTCCTGTTTTTACATTAATTCCTGGATAACTTAGTTAGTGGGCATTACCGAGTTTAACTCATACGGTGGCTGTGGTGTATCTTCCTGAATATCTGCTGTGTAGACCCCGCTCATTCTAGTTGGTTATGAACAACCCCCAGCAAACAGTATTTGTACATGTGTCACAGAGCTAAATCTTCTCCGCGTTTGATAATTTTGCGAGTTAAACGTGCGCACTTTAGCCAGTTGGTCTATTTTGCGATGATGTAACAATTCTCGGTTAAGAGTCGGAGGCATATACACAAATGAAATTTAACTTTTTGCTTGCTCGTCTGCTTGTCTAGGCACACTGTCCCTACGCAACAGGTGCACGCGCTGAGGCATTTCTCAAGACGTTCAACTAAGATTGATTACTTAGTTACTAAATACAGAGGAGGGACAAAACCCATACTGTGTACAAACAATCCTGAACTTGGTTTATGATCCCTAAAGTATAGTTTTAGACTATGGGTTGGCCTGAAACATATTCAACACTCAAACAATGACAATATATGAACCTACAAAGTATAGTCTGAGACTAGGGGAGGGTGCAAAATTGAGAAATTTAACTCGGAAGTAAAACACAAGTAATCTCAGGACGAGAAAATATCCACGCACGATCACTAGGCTTTACCGATAAGACACAAGGAGAACCTATATATAATATGCAAACAATGCATGGAATTGAAACAGATGCAATAGACTTAATTATACAAAATGACCCACAGCACGCCTTACTTACTATGCAAATGAATACTCAACGTAATCGCCAAAGACACAAGGTACAGCTGATACTAAATATATGCAGGACCAAACCAAAGGGGAAACCTGAATAAATTAAATACGAATGAGGGAGGAGTCACATATTACATACGAGACTCTAATGTTTTATAATTAATTACATCTGAGGACACACGATTCTGTGTTGGTCACCCATACTGTCACATAACAGCCAGCCCTTCAAATATCACACTGCTTATGATATTCTTCAATAGTATAAATCACTTTACTAGTCACACTCATCTGTTCCACTAAGGTATTCCATACCCTTAAAACCAACATTAAATTCTACTTAAAACCATTTATAAAACTTGCATTTTCCTCACCAGTTACATACGTTGATAAAAACAGATACTCACCCGGAAGTTCTAAATATAGAACGAGAGTTCCGTTCTGACACCGTGAGGTTTTACCATCCTCAATCAATTCAGGTGCATTATCCGGCTTTTTGCTTTATCGAAATAATATTAATTTATGGACTCCTCAAGATCCAAAGGTTAATATCAATACCTAGCTAGCAAGACTCGAACTCTCGTCAAAAGAACGGATCGGCCGCCACACCACGGAATAAACCTTAAATAAAAACTTGTTAGTTTTCATTATTACACAAAAACTTGTTAGCTTTTATTTTGCCGGTAGGGACTTAAAACCCTTTTCCAATGGGACTCTTACCCATTTCCATAGTTACATATACTTTTACCTTTTTAGACAAGACTGGATTTAATTTAGAATCATCCAAGTACTGTCAGTTCACCACAATTTAGTTGCAATTCAAATTTTGCAGATTTGTTTTAACAGGTTCTGCTTTACCACTATTGTTGTGCCGGCACGGTCAAACTGTCAGTCATTAGATGAAAAGAAAAAAGTTCCAAATTTTTTGCAATCACGTCGGGGTCACCAAAAATGTTGCGCTTTAATCTTTTCTTACCTTAGCGCAGCGTGTTCGTTGATTGCAAAAGAAAAACATTACCAGTCTTGTCTTTAGCCTTTTATTAAAAAATACACATAGGCCTATTAATTAATTTAATACAGAGATCTCTGGAGAGCTCACATTACCTAATCATGTCACCCCATGTGCAGCTCTGAAGCTGTCTGCTCTCTTCACCATTATATATGCTTTCCTTCCTAAACATAGGAACTGCACATTCCATAGTTCAACCTACAGCTGTCTCTATTCTGGAAGCGAGGTCTTACTACCTGGCCTCACCACATAAGGTCACAGTGAGCCTTCTCTTACACATCCCATTTTTAGCCTACTGCAAACGCATAGAGTATTGGAAGGCATACAAGCGCTTACACCGACATTCTTACTAACAAACAACTTGATCAATAATATAATGTAAGCAAAACATATAGTGATTAATATTAGAGATTTGATTAATACTTTGACTATTCAAAATATATAAATTATGATAAGCTGTTGATTCAATACTGTAATGTAAACAAACTATGAAGGGATTAAGATGAAAATCACAACAGGTCCTGCAAGGCTCCATCTTAGGACCACTATTATTTACACTATATATGCTTTGGGCACATTGGGCACAGTTATAAACAAACCAATCAATCAATCAATCAAATTTTATTTATATAGCGCTTTTTACAACAGTTGTTGTCACAAAGCAGCTTTACAAGTGCCGAGTCCTAGCCCCCAGTGAGCAAGCCAAAGGCGACAGTGGCAAGGAAAAACTCCCTAGTTTTGAACTCATTGAAACATGGTGTCAATTTTCACTGCTATGCAGATGACACTCAACTTTACATATCAGCCAAACCCGATGACAAACTCAGTTTAGGAAAAATTGAGGCCTGTGTAAGAGATATTAAATGCTGGATGTCTCTAAACTTCTTACAACTAAATGAGGACAAAACAGAAGTTCTCCTTGTGGGCCCTAATGCCGCAAGAAAAAAAATTCCAAATTTAATGCTTAATCTTGCAGACTATCCCATTACACCTGGCACAGTAGCCAAAAACCTAGGCGTCATACTCGACTCCGACCTATCATTTGATAAATATATAGATAATACTACTAGGATAGCTTTTCTACATCTCCGCAACATTGCCAAATTAAGAAATGCATTATCACATGATGATGCAGAAAAATTGGTGCACGCCTTTGTTAGCTCTAGATTAGACTACTGCAATTCACTACTGTCAGGATGTTCAAATAGGAATCTAAATAAACTTCAAATAGTTCAAAATGCCGCAGCTAGAGTTCTGACCAGAACTAGAAAATTTCAGCATATTAGACCAGTCCTATCAGCCCTGCATTGGCTCCCAGTTAAATTTCGTATTGATTTTAAAATTCTATTATTAGCATATAAAGCACTACATGGGCTTGCTCCTGAATACCTCCAGGAACTTATTTCCTACTATGAACCCCCACGTCAACTAAGATCACAGGGTGCTGGTCTGTTATTAGTTCCACAAATTAATAAGGTAACAGCAGGGGGAAGAGCCTTTTCTTATAAGGCCCCCCAGCTTTGGAATAATCTTCCTAAATGCGTCCGGGACTCTGACACAGTCACAATCTTTAAATCTAGGTTGAAAACCCACTTATTTAGTTTAGCGTTTGATAATTAATATCCCCCTTAGATAAAGGTACAGATCCAGGGGTTCATAGACGAAGGGTTTTATGGTAGACTGGGACGCTGGTGCTGTCATCCTGTCACTGCTCATGGTCACTCAAGTTTGTTGACAGTGCAGTGGATGGATGCTATTGTCTCAGAATGCCCCCAAGCCTATGTTACCTTCTGGTTCTGCCTTTTTTAGCTAGGCTGTAATAATTTAACTTAGTGCCGGAGTTGCTGCCACACTCCAGAAATGTTTATAATTTCACCTGTCCTGTATATGTCCTCATACAGAGCAAATTTTCCCTGTCTCATTTCTCCACATGGCTGCCCGCCTGCTTGAGGAATAATGAGATGAGGAGAGACAAGCGATCCATCCTGGGCCGGCCACCTCCTGCCTAACCGGATGCCTACACCATGATGGACATTATTACATCTTTTACATTCTGTCTAAATGGACATTATTGCATCTTTTATATTCTGTCTACATTCTGTCTATATTGTTGTTGTTGTCATGGTGACCGGTGTCGGCCAGAGGAGGATGGGCCCTCCCCCTGAGTCTTGGTTCCTCTCAAGGTTTCTTCCTCATGGAAAAAAAAAAACTAGGGAGTTTTTCCTTGCCACTGTCGCCATTGGCGTGCTCACTGGGGGCTAGGACTCGGCACTTGTAAAGCTGCTTTGTGACAACAACTGTTGTAAAAAGCGCTATATAAATAAAATTTGATTGATTGATTGATTATAGGCTCCTACTGCAGTGTTACTCCCCAGGTGAACCTCGGAGAAGAAAGATATGTGATGTGGTAAATATGTAACAGATTAATCAAAGGCCAAAGTAAACAGATGAGTCTTTAGTCGAGATTTAAACATTGAGACCGTGTCTGAGTCCCGAATAGAGGCAGGAAGATTATTCCACAGTTGTGGAGCTTTAAAAGAAAAGGCTCTTCCACCTGCTGTGATCTTTTTGATCCTAGGAACAGTTAATAACCCTGCGTCCTCCGAGCGAAGTGAACGTGCTGGGTTGTAATGTTCAATAAGTTCACTAAGTTACTCTGGAGCTAAGCCATGCAGTGTTTTATATGTTAATAAAAGTATTTTATAGTCAATATGGAATCTAATTGGCAGCCAGTGTAATGACGATAGTACAGGACTATTGTGATCAAACTTTTTAGTTTTCATTAAAACTCACGCTGCTGCGTTCTGAACCAGCTGGAGTTTGTTTATCGATTTACCAGAACATCCAGCTAGAAGACTGTTGCAATAATCTAGACGAGAGGATATGAATGCATGGATTAGTTTTTCCACATCACTAGTATTTAATATGTTTCTAATTTTAGCAATGTTGCATAAGTGAAAGAATGCTACCCTAGTTATATTATTATTGTGTGTATCGAACGAGAGATCTGGGTCTATTGTGACGCCTAAGTTCTTTACCTCTGCGCTGGGGGTTATAGTAAAAGAATGTAGATTCAATGCTACATTACGTATCTTGTCTCTCGCTGCCCTAGACCCAACTATTATTAGCTCTGTTTTATCCAGATTTAGTGCTAGAAAGTTACACGCCATCCAATGTTTTATCTTTTCTACACACTTCTCGATTTTATTGTTTACACCTAAATCATCGGGTTTTGCCGATAAATATAGTTGAGTGTCGTCTGCGTAGGAGTGGAAACTGGTGTTGTGTTTATGTATAATCTCGCCTAAGGGTAACATGTACAGTGTAAATAGAAGTGGTCCTAGGACTGTCCCTTGTGGGACACCATATTTAACTTGCACAGATTTAGAGGTTTTAATATTAACACTTGGGTGGTTGACATGACATGGCTTTTTTTTGGTCCAAAGTGTCAAATATACTTAAATTATAGAAAAAATTGTAAAATACTGTGGTGATATTGTTCAGAAAGTGCTGTTTTATATGAATTTACAGAGCATTTATGGGATTAACATTCCTTTTTTTCACAATTTTCAGCCAAACTAGGAAAAGCTCATATGGACTGTCCCAAGCACATTTCACAAAGTTTTATTTTGAATTAAAACAAGAAAATTTATTAATTTTCTGTTTACTCAATAATATATTGATAACCCAGATGTCTATTTTTGAATCTGCTTGGCTAAAAGTTCAGGCACAACATTTTGACGCCACCCTTAACTAAAACATTTTGTCCCAAAAATGGATGTCATATAGTGTGACGCCATATTCCTTTTTTTAAATGGGCAATTGTTTGGAGACCTTTGGGGAGTGGGGGTCCTCCTTCTTTCAGGAGATAGAACAAAGCCTCAGAGAAACACTGAAAGTTACAAGGTGAGTCATCACTCTTCATGTTTACAAAAAAATCAAGTATATCCAGCAATCCTGCTTCAGTTCCCTTTTGGTGTGTCTTTTGGTGTGACACACTTTACACAAAAATGCCCAAATTAAATTACTTTTCAGTCAGTATTACCTTTAAAACTATATTGTCACATTGTAGTTAGCATGGTTTTATGGTGTTAGCGTAAAGGCACATTGCTTAATGTCATGCTAAGTACTTGAAACCTCATATGGTGTGACACATTATCATAAGGTGTGACAGGGTTTTCTTGTCACACCATATGATCATTTTGTCACACTATATGATATAAACTGCATAAATACATAAATAATGGTCTTGATACATTTTTATAGTTAATAGTTTGTTGAATATTTTATACTTTTAACATATTTTGATAATATATGATTAATATCTACACCAACTCAATTTGGTGAATCCCTGCTATCCCATTTTCAAGCTGAACTCATGTTAAACTACATCATTTTGTCAATCCTGTACAGTTATCCTGGTCCATGCATTAGTAACATTGAGACTAGACTATTGTAATTCTATTCTTTTTGGCCTACCTCAGAAATATCTACATAAACTCCAGTTAGTTCAAAACTCAGCAGCTAGGATTAACTCCAGGTCTCCTATAATTGAACATATCACCCCTGTCCTTAAAGAGCTCCACTGGCTCCCTGTTAACTACCGGATCCAGTATAAAATCCTACTAACTACATTCAAAGCTCTACATTGACTTGCTCCCTCTTATATCTCTGATCTCCTTAAAACATACAGTCCTGCTCGTACCCTCCGATCCTCGTCAGCCGGCCAGCTCACTCTCCCTCCTGTCCGATTGTCTACTGTGGGAGCTAGAGCTTTTAGCTACTCTGCCCCGTTTCTTTGGAATGCCCTTACTACTCAAATCCCCAATATTGACTGTCTACCTTCAAATCTCGGCTTAAAACCCACCTATTCACATTAGCATACTCCTGACTCCTCATTTTCTCTTCTTCCTGTATGTCCTATATTTTATCTGGCTGAAAGTATTTGAATATATGTAGATCTGTTTGTCTGATTTAAATGTATTAACTGTTGTAAGGTGTCCTTGAGTGCCATGAAAGGTGCCATCATTAAATAAAATGTATTATTATTATCATATTGTCACTCAAATGCTTCCCTTTATTTATTTAGTTTGAGGCAGATTTCATTAGATGACGAGCGTTGGCACACTTTTAACAGATTTTAATGATACAATATCAGCTTGCTGTTTGATCATCGTTTTACTTATTCTCATTTTTAAATTAATTTATGCATTAAATGTAAAAAAGTTCAATGACTTACCAAAGATTATTAGAATTCGTGTAACCAATATTCAGCAGATTAGAATAAAAAGTGTAACATCTAATGAATACAGTAAATGGATTAGTTAATGCCCTATAAGCATTGTTCACTACATTGAGTAGAATTCACTGTTCAACAATTTTGTAATTTTGCTGTAACTAAAAATGATTTCAGTCACTTGTCAAACCAAGTTTTGTTGTTTAGTAAATGCAGATTTTTGCATACAGATTGCTGTGTGGCATGATTCATCATATGGCGAGACACCATGTAATTTGGTGTGACATTCAGAATTTTGAAAAAAATGAAGGATTTTGATAATTAATCATAAACTCAACAATGTGGCTGATGGGGAATAGTGCCAGTAATAGTTACATGAATTTTGGTAATTTTATAACAAGATACTCACAAATTAATTTGAAGTATACTGAAAGATTGAGTAAAAAGTCTTCTTATGAGTGTTGATGAAGTAAATTAATACAAAAGGTAACATATTTGCACATGAGAAATGGTATACTTTTAAATAGTAATGATAAAGAATCAGGATAATTGACTGACATTATTACATTATATCCCTTTTTAATTTAATTCACAATAACATTCATGTCACACCATATGACAAATTTAGCTACTAAGACGGTAAACTGGTGAATAAATGTAAAATTCAAGGAAAAATCTACAAGACACATATATATTTGGAAATATAAGAGTTGATAGAATATAACCCAGTGATTTCCATGACTTACATTTGAGATTTTTTTTTAAACTTTTTTTTAGCCAAATACGTCAACCCCCCACTTACACATTGGAAGTGGTCGGTCAAATAATATCTACACCAGGAGAGTGCAACTCCTCTAATACCTACCGTGTTTTCTAGTCTATCCAGCAAAATGTTGTGGTCTACAGTATCAAAGGTTGCACTAAGATCTAACAGTATAAGAAACGAGACGAGCCCTGATCTACAACTGCTTGGTACCTGTGTTTCCGAAATGATCTACTTCCTCGTCTGCGTATCTGAGCAAGAAACAGAGGAATTAATGCGAGTAACCTCAGAGTGCTGGAGCGATCGCCATTAATGTCTCCTCACTCTGTGTCAGTTCATATGGCACTGCTAAACGCTCGATCCATCCTTAATAAAACGTTTATTTTTAATGATTTCTTAATTTCTCATAACTTAGACATGATGTTTTTAACTGAGACGTTGGGCGATGGGTTACGATTGGAGACCACGCCCCCTTCCTGGAACTTTGCCCACCTGGCTGCGGATTCTTCATTGTACCGCGGAATACGGGCAGAGGTGGAGGAATCGCTGTGGTTTTTAAACGTCTTGGATGTCAAATTCTAAATTGTGAGTCGTTCAACAGTTTTGAAGCACTGGTTTTTAAGGTAAATTCTTTTTTCCCTTGTCTCTGTGCAATAATATACAGACCTCCAAAACCTCACTGGGATTTTATCACTGAATTTTCAGAACTCCTTGCCTTATTGGTACCCATGTCTGATAGAATTTTATTACTGGGTGATTTTAATATACATATTTGCTGTCCTGATAGATATCAAGTTAATGATTTTATTCAGCTCTTGGATTCTTTTAACTTTAATCAACATGTTCATGAACCAACCCATATCCAGGGTCATATGCTTGACTTGGTTTTTTCAGCTATCATTGTTATTGATAAATTAATTGTCGAAGAGGCGAGTTTTTCCGACCATAAGCCTGTTATGTTGAGCTCTACTTTTACTGGGCATTTCCCTACTCCAGTTTCAGGTCACCTGTGTAGGCGTATCAATTCATCTATAGCCAGTGACTTTTCTAATGCGTTTTTAGACTGTGTAAAGTTAAACAATACTGACCTGAAACAGTCTAGTGTTGATATAGTCACGTCATTCTATCATAACTGTTCAGCTGCTCTTGACTCTGTTGCTCCCTTGAAATTTTAACGGGTCAAATCTAAAGTCCAGCCCTGGCTGAATCCTTCTACTCAGGAAATTAGAGCGGCTTGTAGGAGAGCTTAGAGGAAATGGAAAACACAAAGAATGAATGAATGAATGTTTCAATTTTATATAGCGCCTTATCAGGATACCCAAGGCGCTTTACAATTGTTAACACAGCTAAGACTACAAGTTAACCTTGATATATTCCAGAGTTGTCTATGCAACTATCAACTAGCGGTTAAAACAGCCAGAGAAGTATATTTTTTTCGCATATAATTGCTCAAAATGCCAATAGACCCAAAGTACTGTTCAGTACAATTAACTCTATACTTAATCCTGTATCTGACCTGGGACATGTACCTCCTGACATTAGTGAAAAGTTTTTAAACTTTTTTATTGGAAAGATTGAATCTTTTAGATCTTTCTTTCCTTATGCAGGTCTGGACTGTTCTCTTCCTTTGCAATGTATAGGGGTTTTCAGAGAATTTGAAACCGTTTCAATGTCAGAGCTTGCAGATTTTATGCTGAATATAAAGCTAACAACCATCCCACTTTACTTTTTGCCACCCCAGCTGATCAAGGCAACATTTGAGGTTTTAGGTCCATTTATCTTAAAAATGATTAATAGTTCCCTTGCTACTGGTATGGTCCCTGTAATTTTTAAACATGCTGTAGTCACGCCCTTGCTTAAAAAACCAAACCTAGATGCAACAATGTGTAGTAACTATTGCCCTATTTCCAAATTACCATTTCTAGCTAAGTTACTTGAAAAGGTTGTGTACTCTCAGTTTTTACCATTTTAAAGATCTAATAGTGTGTTTAATAGTGTGAATAGAGATATTTCAGTCAGGTTTTAAAGCAATGCACAGCACTGAATATGCCCTTCCTCATGCTGTTGTATCTAAGCTCTGCTTTTGATACAGTTGATCATAACATACTGATCGTCGTTTGAAGGAGTGGGTGGGGGTAGAGGGTGTGGCCCTAAGATGGTTTAAATCCTATCTGGAACATAGGACTTTTTCGGTAAACATGGGCAACTTGTTCTCCTCTACAGGTGATGTGAAATGTGTTGTCCCCACAGGGATCCATACTAGGTCCAATCCTTTTTTTCATTATATATGTTACCTTTAGGTCAAATTGTCAGAAAGCATAATGTTAACTTTCATTTTTATGCTGATGACATTCAATTGTATTTTCCTATTAGACCCAATGACAATGGCTCTTTTATGTTTCTAAAGAACTGTGTTGAGGACATCAAGAAGTGGTTGGCTGCTAATTTTCTTCATTTAAATGAAACTAAAACAGAGATTATCTGTTTTGGGTCTCCACACTGCAGTACTGTTGTTTCTGATAACCTTGGTCTATTACCAGCAAGTGTAAAGTCGTCAGTGAGAAATCTTGGTGTTGTTTTTGACTCTGACCTCAGATTTGACAAATCAACTCTGTGGTAAAAAGTAGCTTCTTTCACCTCAGAAACGTTGTAAGGCTAAAGCCTTTTCTCAGCTTTGTTGACCTTGAGAAGGTCATTCATGCCTTTATAACTTCATGACTTGACTACTGTAATTCTTTATACATTGGTATTAACCAGTACCTATTACAACATTTACAGTTAGTCCAGAATGCAGCATGCAGCTTTTTAACCGGAACCAAGAAAAGAGAACACATTACACCTGTCCTCGCCTCACTTCATTGGTTACCAGTACAATATAGAATACAATTTAAAATGCTTTTATTTGTTTTTAAAGCACTAAATGGGCTGGCCCCTTCTTACATCTCAGATTTGCTCCAATCTCCAATCAGGCAGTGTTCGCTGAGATCTTCATCTCAGAACGTACTAGTTGTCCCCAGGACTTGTTTAAAACTCAGAGGGGATCGTGCTTTTTCAGTGTATGCTACGAAACGGTGGAATAACCTACCACCTGACATTCGCCATGCTACCTCTGTCTCAGCTTTTAAATCAGGTTTAAAAACTTATTTATATAAACTTGCATTTGTTCAATAAGAAACTGTGGGAATGTTTGGTGCATTGATGTATTGTATGTTATGCTATTTTATTTTTGTTGTATTTTTGTACTTTACACACTATTTATGTGAATATGTACAGCACTTTGGGCAACCTTGGTGGCATAGAAAGTGCTTTATAAATAAAATGTACTTACTATTATCGGACGATATTAGTAAATCATTCACTACACTGATTAAAGCTGTTTCAGTGCTGTGGTTCGGTCTAAATCCTGATTGGAACTTTTCATGAATACCATTTGATTGGAGATAATGGCTTAACTGATTGGAAACTGCTTTTTCTAGAATTTGAGAGATAAATGGGAGATTAGAAATTGGTCTGTAGTTGGCTAGACGTTTTTTTTTTTTTATCAAAGGTGTAATTACTAGGGGTGACCTGCAATAGTCGCTGATTCGACTATAGTCGTCTATACCCCCTAGTCGACTATGAACGTCATAGTTGAATGTACCATTCTAACTGCATGGGGGTGCCCAAGGATGCAGCTAAGCGAAAAAAAACGTAGCAAGTAGGCCTATAAACATTTTTTGTTGTTGTTTGCTTTTAAATCCTGTTACTTGAACCTTTCCTTGTATTTTTTTGCTGTTGTGTGGCAATTTTTTTATATTTTCAGGCAGGCATATTTTATTTAAAATATTTTTGACATTTTGCACAGTGCCTGTCTGACAGTTCGATATGCGCTTGTAATGTTGCATACGAAGCAGGAGCAGAGGACACAAATGCAGAGTAGAGCACACTTTATAAAAGACTTTAACAACTCACGTGACAGTATCACATTACAACAGCAAACATCCAGACAGCGCGAAGACAGCTAGGCATGACGAACAGAGTATACATAGATTAAATCACTGACCAAGGACAAGTATCACAGAGAAGGACAAAACACATAGAGCATACAGAACAATGTACAACGTAATGAACCACGAAGACAGACAGCGAACAAGGAACCTAAATACCATTACTAACGAAGACTAGACAAGATACAGCTGACAAGTGTTATTAACAAAACAAACCACAATGAACTAATCATGATTGACACGGAAGGCAGAGCCAACTGTGACAGCGCACTGACGGTTAATGTTCTCTAACGTTTCATAAAAAAATAAATAAGTAAATAAATAAAAGCGGAATAAAACCAACCTACTGTGTTTATTAATTTATCTGAGTGTTTTAGGTTTTTACTTTGAAGAGGAAAAAAGTCCTGAGTGAGAACGGGATCCTATTTAAGGTGCTCTAAATAAAAAAAATAAATAATAAACCCAATTCGACTATTAGTCGACTAAAGGGAAAAGCTGACGAATCAGATTCGACTATGAAAATCCTTAGTTGAATACAGCCCTACTAATTACTGCGCATTTTAACTGTTTGGGCACATACCCTAGGTTAAGGGAGGAGTTATTCATATTAAGTAAGGGCCCTGCAATGGCTGGGAGAAGGTCTTTAAACCGACGGGTTGGAACTGGGTCGAATATACATGATGTAGACTTAGACAAATTAATCAGGGCCCGTATTTATCAAACTTCTTAGAATTACTCCTAAGAATGCTGCTAAGAATTGACTTATGTCTAAAATAATTCTTAGTTAAAAGCTGAGACTAAAATTTATTTATCAAGCCACTCAGTCTCACTTTAAGCGAAGTGTAGGAGTAATTCTTAAGTGTCAGTCTCAGAGCTGATTTACGACACCTGGCTGTGCCGCAAAGATGATCCTGGACGACGTTGTTTCAAAACCCCCTGCAAGAACCAATCACTGGATCGGATTTCATGTTCAATAATATTTCCTGAGAAATGTCAAGATAAAATTCAGAAAATGTTGCAGTACCTTCACATTTAACTTAATAATGTTGCAGTCATAATTTTGTGAAATAACACAGCGTATTTATGCAGTTAATAAACAATCCTAATAAAAAGAGATTTCATATCTACCTTTAAGTCCTATGTGACACGCACTGGTATGTATAATTTTCCCTTCTTTCTTTTGTTATTCATATGTTTTCTCTGATTTATTTTGGATAGTGCAACTGAATCACATTCAGGCAGAGGACCAACGGGCAAGCCTCTTAGCGCATTTTGTGAGGTGGTGCAGCGTATCATGGGGGAGACACTGTGGTGATCTGTGGAGTGGAGAGGGGTCAGGATCCTGCATTAATGAAATTCTAAAACCTATCTCAAAGACAAGGTTTTTTTAATCATTTATTTAGATTTGCACACAAACACTGTACACTGCAAACCTGGAACAACAAATCAGAGATGGATTTAACGAGAGAAGGCAGCCCTGCCAAAAAAGCTAAGCGTACGTGTAAGTACCTTGACGAATGGGACAGGGAATTTACATTCCTAAAGAGGAGCATGAAGGGGCATAGCTACTCATTCTGTAAGATTTCTAGCTGTGATTTTAGTGTCTCTCATGGGGGAAGGAACGATGTCCGTCAGCACGAACAATCTACCAAGCACAAACGCGGGTTAAAATATGCCCAGGAGATGTCCCCATTTGTAGCTAGAAATACCACTAGAAAACATTTATTTTTTTATTCATTTGTAGTTCAAAACATATTTGGGGTGTTTTTTCTTCACTTTTTGCCACTCCAAAGATGTTTTCGTCTCTCCTACAGCCTCGATTCCAGCTATATGCAAATAACTGATTATGCAAATTAGGCGATGACGTCATATACGGGAAATGTCCCGTATTATTAAATACAAAACTTGACAGGTATGACACACACACACACACACACACACACACACACATACACACATTATGGACCACCACTCCTCTACACTCTCTCTCTCCTCTCTCTCTTTCTCTCTCTCTCTCTCTCTCACACACACACACACTCCCTATGGACCACCTATCTCTCTCTGTCACTCTTACTCTGTCTCTTTTTTAGGTAACAATCATGTATTTCCCCCTATGCACATATTTCCACAGCATGTTCAATCTTGTGCAACCTCTTGACATTCAGGTTGTAGTTTCTATGCTGCATAACTGGTATTTCCAGGACAATTTGTTTATTAGTATTACAATAACTATGCATGTCTCGTGTTAAAAATTTAGTTGTATCATATTAGTTTTTCTCAGTCGATTTGGTTCATTTCTCAGACCAGAATTCAATTCAATCTCCACATCTCCTTGTCATGTGCACATCATAATCACATTTCTCATTGTGTTTCACATTTTGCAAATGCTTGTGTACATTTTGCAAATGGTCATGGACAATTGTTGTTTTTTACATTATCAATTGTTTGTCATGTTTATCAAAATTTGTTGTACGGATTGTCTGTTGAATTGTCTTACCCTCCAAAACATTTAGTCTTTAGGTCATCACCTAGGTCAGGGGTGGCCAACCTGTCAGAGACCAAGAGCCACTTTTTTTACTGTGTTATGGCAAAGAGACACATCGTACACATGGGCTCGATTGAACATCACCAGTGTTGCCAAAATCACTTGTAGTTAGATTTGTTCTTGTAAATTGTTGACGGGAGGTGGGGGGCGAATGTAAATTATTAGCGGGGGGGGGGGGGGGGATGTAAGATGTAAAACAGTTGTTTCTGGAGTGTCGGTTGTTTCTGGAATGCCAGGGATTTCTGGAGTGTCAGTTGTTTCAGGAGTGTCAGTTGTTTCTGGAATGTCAGTTGTTTCTGGGATGGTAGTTGTTTCTGGAGTGTCAGTTGTTTCTGGGATGGTAGTTGTTTCTGGAATATCAGTTGTTTCTGGAGTGTCAGTTGTTTCTGGAATGGTAGTTTCTGGGATTGTAGTTTCTGGGATTGTAGTTGGTTCTGGAGTGTCAAATGTTTCTGGAATGTCAGTTGTTTCTGGAATGGTAGTTGTTTCTGGAGTGCCAAATGTTTCTGGAGTGTCAAATGTTTCTGGAATGTCAGTTGTTTCTGGGATGGTAGTCATTTCTGGGATTATAGTTTCTGGGATTGTAGTTGTTTCTGGAGTGTCAAATGTTTCTGGAGTGTCAAATGTTTCTGGAATATCAGTTGTTTCTGGGATGGTAGTTGTTTCTGGGATGGTAGTTGTTTCTGGAATGGTAGTTGTTTCTGGGATTGTAGTTTCTGGAATGGTAGTTGTTTCTGGGATTGTAGTTTCTGGAATTGTAGTTGTTTCTGAAGTGTCAATTGTTTCTGGAATGGTAGTTGTTTCTGGAGTGTCAGTTGTTTCTGGGATGACAGTTGTTTCTGGAATATCAGTTGTTTCTGGAGTGTCAGTTGTTTCTGGAATGGTAGTTTCTGGGATTGTAGTTGGTTCTGGAGTGTCAAAAGTTTCTGGAATGTCAGTTGTTTCTGGAGTGTCAGATGTTTCTGGAATGCAAGGGATTTCTGGAATGTCAGTTGTTTCTGGGATGGTAGTTGTTTCTGGAGTGTCAGTTGTTTCTGGGATGGTAGTTGTTTCTGGAATATCAGTTGTTTCTGGAGTGTCAGTTGTTTCTGGGATTGTAGTTTCTGGGATTATAGTTGTTTCAGGAATGTCAGCTGTTTCTGGGATGGTAGTTGGTTCTGGAGTGTCAAATGTTTCTGGAATGGTAGTTGTTTCTTTAGTGTCAGTTGTTTCTGGGATGATAGTTGTTTCTGAAGTGTCAATTGTTTCTGGAATGGTAGTTGTTTCTTTAGTGTCAGTTGTTTCTGGGATGATAGTTGTTTCTGGAATATCAGTTGTTTCTGGAGTGTCAGTTGTTTCTGGAATGGTCGTTTCTGGGATTGTAGTTTCTGGGATGGTAGTTGTTTCTGGAATGGTAGTTGTTTCTGGGATTGAAGTTTCTGGAATGGTAGTTGTTTCTGGGATTGTAGTTTCTGGAATGGTAGTTGTTTCTGGGATTGTAGTTTCTGGGATTGTAGTTGTTTCTGAAGTGTCAATTGTTTCTGGAATGGTAGTTGTTTCTGGAGTGTCAGTTGTTTCTGGGATGATAGTTGTTTCTGGAGTGTCAGTTGTTTCTGGAATGGTAGTTTCTGGGATTGTAGTTTCTGGGATGGTAGTTTCTGGGATTGTAGTTGTTTCTGGAGTGTCAAATGTTTCTGGAGTATCAAATGTTTCTGGAATGTCAGTTGTTTCTGGGATGGTAGTTGTTTCTGGGATTGTAGTTTCTGGGATTGTAGTTGTTTCTGGAGTGTCAGTTGTTTCTGGGATTGTAGTTTCTGGGATTGTAGTTGTTTCTGGAGTGTCAAATGTTTCTGGAGTGTCAGTTGTTTCTGGAATGGTAGTTGTTTCTTGAATGGTAGTTGTTTCAGGAGTGGTAGTGTTCGTTGTTTCTGGGATTGTAGTTGTTTCTGGAGTGGTAGTTGTTTTTGAAGTTGAAGTGTTTCCTGGAGTGACAGTGGTAGAATGGTTCTAGAATGGTAGTTGTTTCTGGGGTGGTAGTTTCTGGAGTGTCAGTTGTTTCAGGGATGGTAGTTGTTTCTGGAATGGTTGTTGTTTCTGGGATTGTAGTTGTTTCTGGAGTGGTAGTGGTAGTTGTTTCTGGAATGGTAGTTGTTTCTGGAATGGTTGTTGTTTCTGGGATTGTAGTTATTTCTGGTGTGGTAGTGGTAGTTGTTTCTGGAGTGGAAGTTGTTTCTAGAATGGTAGTGGAAGTTGTTTCTGGAGTGGAAGTTGTTTCTGGGATGGTAGTGGTAGCTGATTCTGGAGTGGGAGTGGTAGTGGAAGTTGTTTCTGGAGTGTTAGTTGTTTCTGGAATGGCAGTGGAAGTTGTTTCTGGGATGTAAGTTGTTTCTGGAGTGGTAGTTGTTTCTGGAATGGTAGTTGTTTCTGGATTGGTAGTTGTTTCTGCAGTGGACATTATAGCGGTAGAGGTTGTTTCTGTAGTGGTGATTAGAGTGGTAGATGTTGACTCTGTGGTGGTCATGAAAGTTGTGGGTGTTGATGTGGTAGGTGTTGATTCTGTAGTGGTCATGAAAGTTGTGGGTGTTGATGTGGTAGGTGTTGATTCTGTAGTGGTCAATAGAGTGGTAGGTGTTGACGTTATAGATGTTGACTCTTCAGGTGTCATTATAGTGGTAGGCATTGTTGTTGCTTCTGGCATGGAAATAATATATTCACGGTTTAAATGCTTTACTTCATTTTTTAAAATTGCAAACCAAATTCCAATTAAATTTGGACGTTGTGTAAAACAAAACAAAAAAACAGTATGATTATTGGCAAATCCTTTTGAACCTATATGGAGGTTAAGTAAATTAACCTCAGGCAGTCCCTGACAAATTTTCCCTGAGTGTCTGTCTGTGTTTCTCTGTTCAATAAAAGCAGTTGACTGAGTGTCTGTGCAGGAATGTGTTTGTGCTTGTATGCCCAGTGGTGTATGGTGCTCTGTCACTAGGGTCTGTCCTCTCTCTCCTTCCTGCACCCCATTCAGTCCCCCAGTGGGCTGTGGATCCTGATAGAGAGTTTGTTGTGTTATATTATATCCAATTGAATACACTACAAAGAACAATATATTTAATGTTCAAACAATTTTATAGTTTTTTTGCAAATATTCACTCATTTGGAATTTGATGCCTGAAACATGTTCCAAAGAAATTGGGAGAGGGGCAACAAAAGACTGGGATAGTTGAGGAATGCTCAAAAACACCTGTTTGTAACATTCCACAGGTGAACAGGTTAATTGGAAACAGGTAAGTGTCATGATTGGGTATAAAGGGCGCATCCCCTAAAGGGTTAGTCGTTCACAAGCAAGAATGTGACAAGGCTCACCCACTGAACAAGTGCATGAGCAAATTGTCCAACAATTTAAAAATGTTTGTCAATGTGCAATTGCAAGAAATGTAGAGATTTTATCATCTATGGTCCATAATATCAAAAGATTCAGAGAAATTGGAGAAGTAAGCAGCAAGGCCAAAACCCAACAATGAATGTCCATGTCCTTCAATCCCTCAGGCGCCACTACATTAAAAACCCATGTTATGTGTGTAAATTTGGATGAGGGTGTGTCTTTGTCCTTGTCTCTTTTTGTATAGGTGGGTGAATGTGTACGTGATTGGGGGGGGGGGTGTATATATGGGTATGTGTATATATTATAGGGTGAACGTGTACGTACATTTGTGGGTGTATATACTGTATATCCGTAAGAGTGTATATGGGTGTGGGTGAATGTGTTTGGAAGTGTATATGTTTGTGTGGATGTACATGTGCGTGTAGGTGTATATATGTGTGAGGGTCTATATATGAGGGTGAGTGTGGGTGTGTGTGTGTATGTATGTATGTGTATATGGTTGTGTGTAGGTGTACATATAATGAGGGTGTATATAAGGGGGTGTGTAGGCCTATATGTATGTATGGGTGTATATATGGGGGTGAATGTATATATGAGGTTGAGTGTATGTGATAGGATAGCTGGTTAGGGTAGGGGGCCCTGCTGGGTGATGGGTGGCTCTCGGGGGCGTGTGACGCCGGGCCCTTGCTGTTGGCCCGTGGTGGGGGAGGGGCATCCTGGGGTGTGGCTCTGTTTCCTCTGGTTCCCCTGGGCCTGTGCTCCTTGGTTGGGAGGGTGCTGTCCAGGGTCTCCCTCTCCCACCCGCTGGGGCGGGCATGTGGGGGTCACTGGGAAGTGCGGCCCTGGGACTCCACTGCTCCTGGAGGGGCCGCGGGTGGGTGGCATTCCCTGGTCTTCCTCTGTCTGCCTCTGGCCTCTGGGGGAATGTTATCGCAACTTTCTACCCTTGCTAGTATGTACATTCCGTACATTTATCCTATGCTGCACTTACATAAACACACACACTCACAGATACAAATACATCACAGTCATTTGTGCTATATGTCTTAGTACACTTTCTGGTCTTCTTTTAGGAGCAGCAGTTGATGCACCATTGCAGTGGTTTTTTGTGCCCTTCTGTCTTTTCCCTTTTTACTTTCTCTCCCACCCTTTTCTCTCCTCCTCTTTTCTATCTTCTCCTATCTTCTTGTGGTCCACCTAACCCCAATTATTATCACTATTGTACTGTATTATACAATTGTTATCATTTGATCTGTACATAAAAAACAAAGTTGTCCTCCAAAGATGGGGGGGTGTGTAGAGGTGGGCCGAAAAAAAAACCCATGTTATTCTGTAATGGATATTAACATATGGGCTCAGAAACCCTTCAGAAAACCATTGACAGTGAACACAGTTCATCGTTCCATCTACAACGTCCAAAAGCCAGAATCTCTGATGGTATAGGAGTGTGGCATGGGTAATTTGCACATTTGTGAAGGCACCATTAATGCTGAAAAGTATATACATGTTTTGGAGCAACATTTGCAGCCATCCAAACAAGGTCTTCTTCAGGGACATCCCTGCTTATTTCAGCAAGACAATGCCAATCCACATTTTGCATATGTTACAGTGTGGCTTCATAATAAAAGTGTGGAGACTAGACTGTCTCCCAGTCTAGACCTATCTCCCTGTCCAGACCTGTCTCCCCATCCAGACCTGTCTCCCCATCCAGACCTGTCTCCCAGCGACTGAAGTTAAATGGGAAAGAATTCCACCTACAGAGCTTCAATGATTACTGTCCTAAGTTCCCAAATGCTTATTAAGTGGTGTTAAA
Source organism: Brachyhypopomus gauderio (assembly GCF_052324685.1). Classification (NCBI taxonomy): domain Eukaryota; kingdom Metazoa; phylum Chordata; class Actinopteri; order Gymnotiformes; family Hypopomidae; genus Brachyhypopomus; species Brachyhypopomus gauderio. The sequence goes on from NC_135216.1 coordinate 32,338,945, forward strand.
AGGGAAGGTGATGTAAAACAGTGGTAAACAGGACATCAAATCAGGCATCAAATTCAAACAATGAAGTTTAGGTGAACATTAAATATTTTTTAATAGTGCATTCAATTGAATGTAGGTTGAAAAGGCATTGCAAATCTTCATATTCTGTATTTATTTATGTTTTACACAATGTCCCAACTCCATTGGAATTGGGGTTGTATGTTGTCTCTGCTGAATCTCACTGCTTCTACTCAGTGGTTCTAACAACACCAGAAGTAGTGGACTCAAATTTCATGACTTGATTGGGGTCACATTTTGGTAAATATGCCGAGAACTGGTAAAGGATTTATGAGATTGACCTGCAGAGCCACACAGGACTGCAAACTTTAGTATGCATCTATGGGTCCTAAGGTGTAGCTACATCTGGTCTCTGGAATACAATGAGTAGAATTGGTCTACTTCACATAATTTTGCTTTTAGACAGTTGTATCTCATTTTTTCCGTGGCCTTGTTGGTTCTGTGACAAATGTCTTGCAACAGCAATTGTCTGCCGGGTTAACACGTGATTTGTGTTTTCTCAAATGTATTACCAAAAGATTTGACTAGTTCTGACAAACTCCTTTCAAGTAACATGTGAAATGTTGTGAAGTAATCCATTTGCACTTTGGTTTGCATTACACTATCATTTGTCAAAGGATTTCAAATAGCAAGATTATTAATAGCAATAAATGAGTCTAATAAGTTTATTAGACTAAATTAGCAAAAATTCTCATATGTTTTTGGCATTTTCAATAAACCAAAATCCCAGCATTATTTAGAAAAGTTGAATGTTAAATCACATTTTTTCCCTTTATTGTTTCAAATACTATAAATAGTTTCACAAGAACTTACCATTTATCAGCAGAAGTGCTGTGAACAGTAGGATTAGAGACTTCATTGTGATGATCTACTCCCAAACCTTTGAGCAAGATTAGAGATGCAATTCAACCCATATTTAGTAATACATGAAATAATTATAATATTTTAAATGGTTATGCAAATTAATAAAGCACAAGAGATATATCTACTTAATTATCTAATGAAGTTGCTGACAACTTTCTGCAACAGTAATTACAAAAATTATAATTAGTCACAACAAATATGCTGAGACTAATTAATAATAATTTGATTAATTATTACAAATTATTTGAGTATTTATATAATCTATGGGAAAGTGCAGTATGATTATTAAGCTCCAATATGAAAGATGAGTAAATATGAGTGGTGCTTACCAGAGAAACGTCTGCAGAATCCTCAGGGTATCCCTCTCTCTCTCTCTCTCTCCCTCTCTCTCTTTCTCTCTCTTCAGCAGTGGTGTTTGTGTGTCGTTGTGCTGCTACTGTTCATGCACTGATTGAGGTGTCCTGTGCCATATTTATACCTGAGCTGATGTATCTGTGCACGTGTCAGAGGACTGAACAAAAGGGGCATTTTAAACTGAGTTCCAAACCAGTTCTTCTCTGGATTCTTTAGGCCTGTCATCACTTCACCAGTTTACTTCCTCTCTTACCGTAAGAAAGAAATAGCTAAAGATAAAACAGCAAGAGAGCAGGAATGCAGGGTCATTCATAGCATGTTTCAGTAAGGAAATCTTTCTAAAGAAAATTCAGACATGCACACCAGCAAAACACACTTGTTTAATAGCTTGTTTGTATTCATAACAATAAATGCCAATAATGTCACATGACTAGTGAATCATAATAATATAATTTAACATTGTGGTGGAGCACTAGAGTGCTAATACTAGACTACTGTGTTAGTCATTGTGATTGAGTGCTACAGTGATTAGCAGAATAGATCTGTCCTGATGTCTTGGCAACAGCTTTGAAGCCTCTCAAAATTCTCATTTATCTGGTTTCTAGATATTTAGATTATTTTGGGTATTGGGAGCTAAAACTAACTTGTGGGATTTTTTTTTATTATCATGGATTCATATTTTAATTTCAGATACATCACACCTGTTCAGGAAGATTCTGCTGGTCAGCCATTCAATCAGCCATGTGGTCATTCAGTCCATCATGTGGTCATTCAATCAGTCATATGGTTATTCAGTCAGTCATACGGTCATTCAGTCAGTCGGTACATCTGTCAGTCATTATGACCGGTCATCATAATTGGTTGGTCAGTAAGCTGGTCAGATATTCAGTTGATCAGATGTTCATTGTTTCAGTCAGTTACTCTGGATTGTTCTACTGTGGTAATATGGTGGGATTGTTGTCATTCCACAGAAGCAAGGTGTGTCTGTATATCTGGTATGGAAGACACAGATAATACCTTTGAGAGTATTATAAACTGGATATCTGGTATTGACTACTGTGTATAAACTGGATATTCTGTATTGAAGGCTGTGTATAAACTGGATATTCTGTATTGAAGGCTGTGTATAAACTGGATATCTGGTATTGAAGGCTGTGTATAAACTGGATATCTGGTATTGACTGCTGTGTATAAACTGGATATCTGGTATTGACTACTGTGTATAAACTGGATATCTGGTATTGACTACTGTGTATAAACTGCATATCTGGTATTGACTACTATGTATAAACTGGATATCTGGTATTGACTGCTGTGTATAAATTGGATATCTGGTATTGACTACTGTGTATAAACTGGATATCTGGTATTGACTGCTGTGTATAAACTGGATATCTGGTATTGACTGCTGTGTATAAACTGGATATCTGGTATTGACTGCTGTGTATAAATTGGATATCTGGTATTGACTGCTGTGTATAAACTGGATATCTGGTATTGACTGCTGTGTATAAACTGGATATCTGGTATTGACTACTGTGTATAAATTGGATATCTGGTATTGACTGCTGTGTATAAACTGGATATCTGGTATTGACTACTGTGTATAAATTGGATATCTGGTATTGACTGCTGTGTATAAACTGGATATCTGGTATTGACTGCTGTGTATAAACTGGATATCTGGTATTGACTACTGTGTATAAATTGGATATCTGGTATTGACTGCTGTGTATAAACTGGATATCTGGTATTGACTACTGTGTATAAACTGGATATCTGGTATTGACTGCTGTGTATAAACTGGATATCTGGTATTGACTGCTGTGTATAAACTGGATATCTGGTATTGACTGCTGTGTATAAACTGGATATCTGGTATTGACTGCTGTGTATAAACTGGATATCTGGTATTGACTACTGTGTATAAATTGGATATCTGGTATTGACTGCTGTGTATAAACTGGATATCTGGTATTGACTACTGTGTATAAACTGGATATCTGGTATTGACTGCTGTGTATAAACTGGATATCTGGTATTGACTGCTGTGTATAAATTGGATATCTGGTATTGACTACTGTGTATAAACTGGATATCTGGTATTGACTGCTGTGTATAAACTGGATATCTGGTATTGACTGCTGTGTATAAATTGGATATCTGGTATTGACTACTGTGTATAAACTGGATATCTGGTATTGACTATTGTGTATAAACTGGATATCTGGTATTGACTGCTGTGTATAAACTGGATATCTGGTATTGACTGCTGTGTATAAACTGGATATCTGGTATTGACTGCTGTGTATAAACTGGATATCTGGTATTGACTGCTGTGTATAAATTGGATATCTGGTATTGACTGCTGTGTATAAACTGGATATCTGGTATTGACTACTGTGTATAAACTGGATATCTGGTATTGACTGCTGTGTATAAACTGGATATCTGGTATTGACTACTGTATGGCAAGCCGTTTTAGCTTTTATTCCTTTTTTCTTGATATCAGGAATTAAATTAATACATGTGAAAATACAATTTCCACTAGTACAAATTTAATTATTGATATCATAAATTAAATTCATTCAAGTAAGAATTCATTTTTCACTAGTAAAAATGTTATTTCTGCTAGTAAATATATGGCAAGCCGTTTTAGCTTTTATTCCTTTTTTCTTGATATCGGGAATTAAATTAATACATGTGGAAATACAATTTCCACAAGTACAAATTTAATTATTGATATCATAAATTAAATTAATTCACGTAAGAATTCATTTTTCACTAGTAAAAATTAAATTTCTACTAGTAAAAATTAAATTTCTACTAGTAAGAATTTAATTATTACATGTACAAATTATATTTTTGATATCAAGAATAGAATTCTTACTAGTAAAAATTTTATTCTTACTAGTAAAAATTCTATTTTTACATGTGAAAATTGAATTTCTACTAGTAAAAATTTAATTATTACATGTTCTAATGTAAATGAGCTTGATTTGCATGCGGATACAAAGGCGGAGCTAATTTACATTGCGCGCTTCTTAAAGAGACCACATGAAATATTGTCTTTCTTTTTTTTATACAGCTTGCACAGTGCTTATTTTTTATAGCTTCATACTACATATTTTAAGTGTGGGCTAATGTTAAACTCTGCCAATGGCCGACTTGGTTCTGTCACGTATTATGAGGAGAGTCAGACTTATTCATAGAAACGTCCAGCAAGGCAGTAATGGAGGCTTGCGTGATGTTGCTATTATTGATTCTCTCATTGCTAATCTACGTCGTATTGAAAATCATTTGAGTGGGGAAACGTTTGCAGAATTGTTTGAGAGTCTGACTACATTACAGTCTTCCATAACTGCTGATGTGCCAACTGCTTCGTACTCTGCACAGCGTAACAGCACTGGTAAGCAGCATTTAAGCACAATGTAGGCCTACAATATTAAGTTTAAATTTAATCTTTGAACTATAAGCTAGTTCTGTAATTATGTTTTGCACATTCCATTTGTTCAGTGTTGTTTGCACTGGCTATTCCAGGCTCCCGGGGTAGACCCAGAATTGATGTGTCAAGAGAACAGCTGGAACTCTTATTCAACCAAGGATTTAGAGCAAAAGCAATGGCACGGCTTCTTGGCTGCTCATCGTCTTTCATTTACAGAAAACTCAGATCTTTGGGAATTTCGATAAGGCAAAGATTTACTCCCATCAGTGACAATGATCTTGAACAGCATGTACGAATGCTCCATCAGCAACATCCAAGGGCAGGTTGTGAGGTAGGCTGTACTTTTTTGGAACTGAGCTATTAGACCAGGGGTCGGCAACCTTTGAAACATGGAGTGCCAACTTTAACATGTCTAGTCAATGAGTGTGCCACTATGGCGGTGAGTTTAAATTGTAAATGGACACAAATTAAGTATTATATCGCGATCGATCGCCAAGTATAAACACCTCCGCCGCTCGCGCAGGTTCGCACGAGTTGTGCAGAGTCACGCGCTACTGTCACTCGCGAAAGTATAATCCATTAATATAATAATTTATATTCATTTATATATATTTTTGCTGATGCTGGTCCAGCGTGTCGCATGCCAGTGACTATGCCTCGGCGTGCCAACGGTGGCACGCGTGCCATAGGTTGCCGACCCCAGATGAGTCAATGTTTGTCTGTGATCTAATGAGAACCGTCTTGGTAGATGATGAGGGGCTATCTTTCTGCTGCGAGTATACATGTACCTCGACATCGAGTGCGGGAGACACTGAACAGAATTGATCCAGCAGCAGCCGCACAAAGGTGGAGCAACGTTATTGCAAGGCGCACTTATCATGTACCATTTCCCAACAGTCTATGGCACATTGATGGATACATGCGCCTCATACGGTAAAATTTTATATAACTGAGTAATTAATTTGGTTTAATCATCTGATAACCCAACAATAAATCTGAGTTAGTATTAAAATGGTCCTGTCTTTTTTTTTTACAGCTGGGGTATTGTGATACATGGTGGTATAGATGGATATTCACGGGTCATCACCTACCTGAATGCCAGTACTGACAACACTGCCCTGACAGTTCTAGCTCACTTTGTAAGGGCAAGTTGCCGGTATGGACTTCCATCAAGGGTCAGATCAGACCATGGGGGTGAAAATACAATGGTAGCACTGTTAATGAACCTTTTGAATGGGGAAGGACGAGGGAGCCACATTACTGGGCTATCAGTTCACAATCAGCGAATTGAACGCCTCTGGAGGGATGTGTTCACACAAGTCATCCATTACTATTACAACTTGTTTTACTCTTATGAAGATGAAGGCCTTTTGGAACCAGACAATGCAATACATAAATACTCACTCCAAACAGTGTATCTTCCAGAAATTACAGAGAGATTGGAAACTTTCAGGAAGGCATGGAACAACCACAGCATGCGCAGTGAACATTCTCACACCCCTAACCAAATGTGGCTGGAGGGCATGATTGGCAGCCAGCAAGCAGACAGCACTGCAATCAACAATGTCTTTGGTGAGAATCCTTACAGTGAGGACAGCTTGGAAATACTGTTGGCACATCATGGTGTGCAGCTGGAGCAGTTAGAAGCCGAAGAGGAAGTCTTTGACCAGGCAGTAGTAGTGAGTCGACCACACATCGGTCTTAATCAAGAACAACAACGGACTCTTCAGGATGTTCTCACAGGAATTACAGACCTAAAAGACAAATACGTAACTTGCTGTAGAGAGATCACCACTATGCTTTCAGCCTAATGCTTTCTGAACTTTTAACTAAAAGTTTGATTGAAGAATGTGAAGACTATATAAAAAATGTATATTTTTATACATATACAAGAATATTGTATATACAGCAACAATGTGTAGTCCTGGTTGGGAAGCGAACAATAAGCAGATTGAAGAAAAATGGAAAACTCAATCATACTACATAGAGAAGCCATGTTAATTACAATAAAGATTTACTTAACTCTTGTTCTTCTGACATGTACATTGTGACAAAAATGTAAAACTGTAATGCCAATACAGAAACTCTTCCAAAGCTAAACAAATGTCAAATAAAATGTGAAAAATAAAAGAAAAAAATATTCTTTATCTCAACAACTTGTGTCAGTAATCCAATGCCTAAATATCTAAAACAGGCTCAATACTGAATCCTTAGACAGCACTTTTTTTTTTTTTTTTTGCAAAATGGCAAACATGAAATTTCTGTGAAACTTGATATGGAAATATTTCAGTCTCTCTTTTTCTAGCCGGCTGAAGCATGTTTGAGATATAATCTAAACCTTTCCAAATCCAAATGATCCAAGTACAGCATTGGTCATCAGATCAAGTAGCTCCCCTTCATTCTGTACACCACGGGGAAGGAACAGTGTCATAGAGCAAGTTGAAGCATAAGGAAAACGACTTCCTCTTTCCTCCTGGTCATAAAACTGGATTTGAAGTCGCTGCGGAAAACCAAGAGGTGGTACTGCATCTGCTCCCGTGACAAACACCAATAGGTCCTCAAAGGTGAAGGGAGTTTCTTTTTCTGTTAAAATACAGACACACAATTGCATAAACGCCAAAACAGGAATATGTTTTTAATGCCATGACTCAGATTTAATGGCGTAAGCACTGTGTTTTAAAGGTGGCTCCACAATAAGATTCATGTTGATTTATTTTTTACATAGCAGTACACATCTATTATATTAACGTTACAGGTTAAGACAAAGTACATAACTGCATAATCAATTTCATAATGACAATTGTGTGACAATGGATTTTGACCTTGCACACTGTTGAGAAGACACTCCCATGCAAATATAGTGTCCTCTTCCGCTTCCTTGTTGTTTGCCCCCTCATCACTCCAAAAGATATCAAAAAGACATCGGAAGGCTGCTCTTGTCAGTTGCTCCTCTGTATGTGTAAACAGGCACTGAAATGCTTTCAAGTATCTCTCCACAGTTTCCCAAAGTTTACCACAAGAGTTGATCCCTTGTTTAAACTGCTCCACCATGTTTGCAGTTCTGAAACATAAATGAAATAAATGATTAAAATAAAATCATGCATAGTGATAATTAGATGGAAGGATGTCACCAGTTAGTAAGGATCTGTCCATTGTTATCAATAAGCAATGATGTTAGTCAACAAATCTTATTTACTATTAAAGCACAGATTATATAGAAATAGAAGACACAACACATTGAATCCGGGACAGCTCTAGGAATAATACCTGTGAAAGATAAAATGTTTCACAATTTGTGAGATGATCTGTGGAATATTAAGAACCTTGGCTTCATATACCCCTGGCACTCCACAGTCTGCAATCCAATCACCCAGACTCTCCTGCAGATCTTTCCAGTCCTCCTCAGTTTTACATTTTTCAATCTAAGAAGACAACACAAGAGAAACAAACTCCTGTCTATATCTTTACATTTCTATATTCTGTAATATTTTGATGAGAATAACAATTAGTAATATTTAAAGTAATAGTTATTTTTCTCCCCTGTTAAAACATGTTAAAAATCTCCTCTTTAAAAAAATTACAACAAAGCAAAAAAAAAAAAAAAAAAAAAAAAACTGCATAGTGTCAGAATACCTGTTGAAGCTTGTCCTGCACAGAGTTGTCTGGCAAGCTGGCAATATCAAATCCTTCAAGATCTGGAGCCTGACCACACATTAACTGATAAAGGCTGGGATGTAATGCCTTAATGCTTGGTCCCCCATGCAACAGGGACCAGGCAATCAACTTCCCACCAGTATAATACTTTCCTTTTTGTAGGGCTGCCTGATCATAAGAAAAAAAAAGGTTGCCTGGCTGTCCCTCGAAAATGCCCAAAGTAGACTGCACGTCCTTCATTAAAAGCCTACCAAGAAACAAGAGGAAATTACAGCATAAAATTTTTTTCAAATACAGCATAAAATTAACTCAATAAAACATACAACTGGGTCATCTCCAGTAAAACAATAAGAACATGGCAAAGAATATTATTTCTATCTAATGGTCCTAAATATTGGCCCCACCATTTAGGAGGGCATGTTTAAAATACTACTGATGCTCCACAATGATAAAATAAACCATTGCTAATTCACCAGTTTCTCTTGTTTTGCATGTATTTCTTCCTTACACTTGCACGTAAAGTGCATTCATTTTGGCAAAGGTCAGAGTTTAATCTTCCAATTGCCCTTCTGATGGGGCAATTTTGGTGGATGCTTTGTTTTTTTTTTTTTACATCTTTTAATTTATTTTTAACCCCACTTTATATATCAGAGCTTTTCTCAAGCTCATATGGGTTTGCATATGATATCATTTCCATCTAATCTTCTCAGCAATATGTCCAGAAAAATTATCTGCTTGTTCCTAATGCCACTATAACCGTGAATGAAATAAATGAAAAGGTGGTCACTGTACATTAGATGGTTAAAAATGATAATTCATAACTTTTTTAAATGATAGTTTTCCAGTATGACGCGTGCAAAACAAAAAGAAGACTTAATTAATGGTAATGTAACTCCAACCTGAAGAATTCTCTTGTGGGCCCTCCAAAATCATCAGCCATCTCACCCACAAATTCAATCCGTGGACATTTGTGCCAATCAAAATAGCCCTTGTTCAGAGCTGTGATGGCACTGTGTAGAATTCGCCTCCTTCTTGCCACAACTATCAGTGTAGAATGCTCACTGATGTTTTCCTTCCTGAATTCTCCAATGATATCAGCAAGGTTTTCCACTTCCTTTAAACAAGAAAAAATAACCATAACAGAAGCAACTTTAAATTTCAGTTTAACTTCTTCTAGCATGCAATCATGCACTGTGGATACAGCGACATTTTTCAACTCACGTTAGATGGACTATATGGACGTTTTGGAGACGACAGCATTTGGGTGTCCTCATCAGGTTCACTGTCTTGTAATATCTCACTGCATGTACAAAAAAGAAACAAAACAAAAACCCATATTGCTATATGTAGCTCTACATCCATTTACACACATGGTGCGTCAAAAAACATTACCTTCAGTTTTGCAGAAACATTTAAACTTTGATTCAGCAAGACATGGACTTCTGTATAAGCTGAAGACAAATCTCACACTGATCTGTGAATGACCACTATTCTCCCAATTCTTTAGAAACAGTAAGCTCTCTAAACAAAGATAGGTGAAATTAAGTTACTGATATTTAGTGGGAATGTTATAACACTACACCTAGTGCTCTTTCAATTATATGGAATTTCAATGTTTTAGTGTCAGTTCACAAAGAACAATGATAGCCTTTATAGCTCCAATGGAAGTGAGTAAAACGGTCTCAGGGTTATAAATGTTTGAGAACCTGATTGCTGTGAACTGACTGTGGGACACTCCTACAGTTGTTGGAAAGCTCCCGTGTATCTGCTTGAAAAGGTTTTGACATAACAAAGGAGTCTGCATTATAAACACAAAGCAGACCTGCTGCATATTTACTAACAAAGTAATAAACATGGGTATCAATGTGTCTAAATACTCTCATAACTGGGACTCACAGGAGAGCTTGCCACTGGATAATGCTCAAGTGTCACTTCCAGTGTACTCTCAGAAAGCAAAGACTGGCCAGTCCTGTTGAGATGGGTACAAAAAAAATGAAATGCCCGCACTCTCTGATGAAAAACAATATAGGTTAAAGTAACATCAAAAGAGTCTTACAATCAACTAAATTTAACTAGTAATAGGAATGTAATAGAAGTAAAAAAAACACTGCAATCTGAACATGAGCAATACCGGTTCTGAGTAGTTGTTTCTCCTTCAACTGGCTGATTTGTTCTGTAGAACACCTGAATCAACGGATGGTGAACAAACAAACAAAAAATGTTAAAAAATAATTTAAATGTTTATAAAAAGAAAATGCATGAAACGTTTCAAGCAAATGTGTAATTACCTCAGGAGTGCCTGCATTTACATATATGTAGCCTCTATTTCCATCCTACATCAAACAGCACTGTTAAATATACATTTTTCTACAGATTTAATTATTTATAAAATGTCAATATAATGTGTTCATAGATGTAGCTTACCACCTCATCTGTCAGGTCAACAATATTACTCTCTACTGATGTCACTGCACTTCTAACCATTTCAGAATGCACATTGAGAGAGACCTGTAAGAATTATTTCAATAATGTTTCATGCCTAGATATTTACCTCATAAAGGAATTAAGAAATCAAATTTTAACATACCGGTAATTAGGTTAAACAACTACAAATTATACCACTACTTATTAGTTGACTGAGAACTACCCTTATCCTAATATTCCTAATCTATGGAATATTTCCCAATAAGTTCCCTTCAATAAATATTAGTACTTGACTTAGCTTCTACCAGGTATAGCTGTGAAAGAACTGGACTGCATCTTACCACGGCTGCAGAACTAACACTTGATCTTCCTTCACTACTCTCATTCAAGGATTCTCCATCCTGCATGAACATTTTCAGTATTTCATAATCAAGTTGCTCATGCAAAATAAAACAGATCACTGACACATGTTAATACGAAGCTGCTGAATAACAGTTTTGCATATTAAAAGTTCACTTTAATAAAAGATGCAATGTAATCAATCAGAACTCACCTGTCTAGATAGCGATAAGTTTGAATTGGGCAGTATATAAAGTCTGCTTCTTCCAATTTGTCGCTTCAAGTCTTTGACGGAGTTGGCCTGGACAACTAGCAGTTTCTTTGCTTTTGTAGCTCTGGCAAGACGAAAGCCGGTCACATTTAGGCTTACGCTCTCAAAGCTTTGGCAGATGAATGTATTGAGTTCTGCCAAGGACCATGACAAATCAACGGTCTTATGCTCATGACCTAAGTCACTGTTCCCGCTTCCTGTAAAAAGATTACAGGATTAGTAAAGGGAAATGTTACAACATGAGCAACACAAAAGTCTAAATGCCTTTACACTTTCATGTAATCAATTACAGCTTCTACTCCTTATATTATTGTATACTCCTTCTACTATTATGTTAACTGTAATGTAAAGCAGAATGAATGATTGTAGCAAATCATAGTGGTATTCCCAAGTACCAGTGTATCAAAAAATATTGCTGATGACAATAAAAAAGAAAACAAAAATCACCATACCTAAACCAGATTTCTCAAGTTCCTCTGAATCCTGTGAACTGGGTATAGTGGTTTGGTTAGGATCCTCTAACAAGAAAAGCTTCACCTGCCATTTAAGCCCAGGCTTTCTCCCACGTCGACGTCCATCACCTGTTGTTCATAATATTATTTTTGCTATTGCAAGACACATGACATAATAGGCATGTTTGTAATAACCATAAGACATGTTCAGTCAGTTTTGCTCACCAGCTACAGATCACAGATAAGGATCCATTTGTAGTGTATTTACTTATACGTTAAACATTGTACTTAAAGTTACCTCCATTTACTGGTTATATTCAGACATAATGAACATAGCTAACACTGCCAAGAAATAGAACATATTAGCTCGCTCTTTGGCGATCATATGTGGATTTGTACTAACTAGCTAAAATACGTGGATTTGTGTTAACTAAGCTAAAATATGTGGATTCGCGCTAACTAACTAACTGACCTGGGGTGGGTTTCCCGAAACGTTCGTAGCGCGTAGTCTTGCAAAAGTACTTCTTAACCTCGTATGAAACGTACGAGGTTAAGAAGTACTTAGCGCTACGAACGTTTCGGGAAACCCACCCCTGGATTTGTCAAAGCTAACTAATGTAAGCTGCCATAACTGGATTTGTGCTGACTAGCTAGCAAACCTACCTAGATTCATAGAACTGTTGCGACGGCGTCGGGAAAATGAGCTCCGTACATTAGACAACAGATTTGATTCCGTGTTTCTGCCAGAGGAAAGTTGTCTTCTTGCTGCCGCAACAGCTCTATATACTCTTGTAAAATCAGTAGAGTGCTCTGTGTTGGAATGATTCTCACCTCCACCTGACATATTGCAAAATGGCTAATTACCGACATCCCATCATTAGCGCAGTGGGAGCATGGTTGCCAGACAACCTGCTCCGAGTGGAAAAATTAAAAGTTCTTTAAGACAAAAGGCTAAAAGAATACACGCTATCATAAATGCATATAATATTATAAACATGAAAAGCTTTTATTAATATATAGAAACCATTACCCTTTTATTATAAACGATTCAAATATCAAAGACAGCTTTTAGGTGTAAGCAGTGGGGTGATCGGTCTTTCGCGGTAGCAGGTCCTATTGTGTGGAATGCCTTGCCTACTGTTCTACGTTCCATCACTGATCTGCCAATAATTAAAGCCAAACTTAAAACACACGTATTTAGGATGGCTTTCAACATCGAATTATTTGCAAGTTGTATCATTACCAACTGCACACAGATGTTATCTTTAAGATCATACAAATTGATTATTGATTTCTATTGTGTACAGCGCTTTGGTCAACTCAGGTTGTGTAAGGCGCTATATAAATAACTGATGATTGATTGATTGATTGATGCAGACTTGGCAACCTTGCATCTTTGGAGGCACTCCCACAGACAGTGACAACAGGCCACAATTGGATAGGTTTAAAACAGACGCTTCATTTACTCATTTGCATAAACGTGTACTAGTAAAAATTTTATTCTTACATGTAAGAATTCAATACTTGATATCAAAAACAAAATTCCCACATGTAAAAATAACATTTTTGATATCAAGATAAGAATTCTCACATGTAAAAATTCAATTTTTGATATCAAGAATTACATTGTTGATATCAGAAATAAAAATTTTTATATCGGAAATGTAATTCCTGATATCAAAAAATACATTTTTACATGTAAGAATTTAATTCCCACATGTAAGAATTAAATTAATGATATCAAAAATATAATTCTTGATATCACGAATTACATTCTTACTAGTAAAAAATCAATTCTGATTTTTCACTAGTAAAAATTTTATTCTTACATGTAAGAATTGCATTCTTACTAGTAGAAATTGAATTCTTACATGTGAAAATGATTTTTGTACATGTAAAAATACAATTTTAACATGTAAGAATTTAATTTATACTAGTAAAAATGTTATTCTTACATGTAAAAATGTTTCCCCCATTCAAAATGAATTGGAAAAGTCATGAATTCTTACATGTAAAAATTTTATTTTTGATATCAAGAATGTAATTCTTACATGTAAGAATTCAACATTTACTAGTAAGAATTAAATTTTTACATGTAAGAATTCCTTTCCTGATATCAAAAATAAAATTTTTACATGTAAGAATTACATTCTTGATATCAAGAAAAATACGAATAAAAGCTAAAACGGCTTGCCATATAAATATTTAATTTCTACTAGTAAGAATTTAATTATTACATGTACAAATTATATTTTTGATATCAACAATATAAATTTTACTAGTGAAAATTATATTTTTGATATCAAGAATAGAATTCTTACTAGTAAAAATTTTATTCTTACTAGTAAAAATTTTATTCCTACATGTAAAAATTTAATTTCTACTAGTAAAAATTTAATTATTACATGTTCTAATGTTAATTAGCTTGATTTGCATGTGGATACAAAGGCGGAGCTAGTTAACGTTGCACTTTTCTTAAAGAGACCACATCAAGTATTGTCTAGTTTTCAAAAAAAAAAAAAAAGTAGAGCTTGCTCCTTTCTCCATGGTGTCATACACACAAGATTACTCCTTACTTTAAGTGTGGGCTTAAACTCTTGTAAATTCAGCCAATTTAGGTTTATCACAGATTATGAGGAGAGTCAGACTACTTCATAGGGAAATGTAATGGGGGCTTGCGTGCGTGGAGGTTGCCAGACAACTTGCTACAAGTAGAAAAATCAAAAGCTCTGTTATCTTAAGCGTCAAAATGACCCGCCACCACATTTAACTGAAGAGACTGCATATAACCCCTTATTGATCTTTTTTCAGCATGAAGTTTGATTACTTTTCCTACAGTGTCTCAAAGATTGGACAAAGTGAAGAAAACCTTTGTTAATATTTTCATGAAAGCTGTACAACTCCAGGGTACAAAGATTTTTGTAAGGTCATTTTTGACCCACCAGTCTCATATTCAGGTACACACACACACACACACACACACACACACACACACACAGTCTTGTGCCAGTTCACATGAGTTCAAAGTTCAGTTCATACTAATGAAAACGAGCTACAGTGAGTCCCCACATAACGATGGGGTTAGAGACTGAAAAGTCCGTCGTAAAGCAGTTTTCATTGTTAAGCGTGGCCTTAGATTTAGACATACTTTGATCGTAAATACAGTATAGAAAAAACTAACAATGTTCTTGTGCGTGCGTACAGCGTGAGCGTATCATACACAACACTCCGCAACACTCCACTGTGCTACCACTGCTCCTCCACGCACCGCGCAAAATAAAAAAAAGTCATCGTAACTCCGGTCCGTCGTTAACCAGACATGTTGTTAAGCTGGGACTCACTGTAGTTCAGGGGTCGGCAACCTTTGAGACATGGCGTGCCAACTATAACATGTCTAGTCAATGAGTGTGCCACTATGGCGGCGAGTGTAAATTGTTAGCGGAGGGGGGGGGGGGTGTAAATGGACACAAATTAAGTATTATATCGCGATCGATCGCCAAGTATAAACACCTCTGCCGCTCGCGCACGAGTTGTGCGGAGTCACGCGCTACGGTCACTCGCGAAAGTATAATCCATTAATATAATAATTTATATTAATTTATCATTTTTTTGCTGATGCTGGTCCAGCGTGCTGCGTGCCAGTGATTATGCCTCGGCATGCCAACGGTGGCACGCGTGCCATAGGTTGCCGACCCCTGCTGTAGTTCATATTCATAGTTCATTTTTTAAAGCACTGCAGATCACCCACAATGTAAACCAGTACAAGCCTGTCCACGTCTTGGGAAACAGGCAGCAGATACTTTACAAAATGCTCGGATGAATGGACTTTTGCAGTTGTTGCATCATACTTCTTAATTTCTTGTACTCGTCGTGTGTATTCCACAAGACGCCTATAATGCTTCCAAAAAAATGTCATTTTAAATTTTATGCCGATGTGGCCGATGTCCTGACTTGTTTTTTCAGACCAGGTGAGCACATTTTGCATGAAAACATGCACAACACTGCACACTGCAAAATGTAGGATTTGCATTGGACAGGACTGCTCGGCCTGGATATTGAACAATAAAAATGAACTGCTACTAACTGGACTGCCCAATGGAGCATGGGTTCTAATCCATCCCTGGAGTTTTTCCTTGCAACGGTAATTTTTGCTCTTACGACAGGATGTGTGTACATTATTTTAAGACAACATGAGGGCTAAAAAAAGTATGCTACCATAAATGCATACAATTTTGTAAACATGGAAAGCTTCTATTAAGATACTGAATCCATTGCCATTTTGTCATGAACCACTCATATTAAAGATGGCTGCATACTTGGCAACCTTAGATCTTTGGAGCCACTCCCACAGACCGTGACAATGGGCCACTATTGGATAAGTTTATACACATGCTTCATTAGCTCATTTGTATAGATTTATACTAGTAAAAATGTTATTCTTACATGTATGAATTTAATTCTTGATATCAATAATGTTATTTTTACATGTAAGATTTCAATTCTTGATATCAAGAAATAAATTCTTACATGTAAAAATAACAATTTTGATATCAAGATAAGAATTGTCACATGTAAAAATTAAATTTTTGATATCAAGAATTACATTGTTGATATCAGAAATAACATTTTTGATATCAGAAATGTAATTCATGATATCAAAAATTGAATTTTTACATGTAAGAATTTAATTTTTACATGTAAGAATTAAATTCATGATATCAAAAATTTAATTCTTGATATCACGAATTGCATTCTTACTAGTAAAAATTCTATTCTGATTTTTCACTAGTAAAAATTAAATTCTTAAATGTAAGAATTGCATTCTTACTAGTAGAAATTGAATTCTTACATGTGAAAATTATTTTTGTACATGTAAGAATACAATTCTTACATGTAAGAATTTAATTTATACTAGTAAAAATGATATTCTTACATGTAAAAATGTTTCCCCCATTCAAAATGAATTGGAAAAGTCATGAATTATCACATGTAAAAATTTTATTTTTGATATCAAGAATGTAATTCTTACATGTAAGAATTCAATTTTTACTAGTAAGAATTTAATTTTTACATGTAAGAATTACATTCTTGATATCAAAAATAAAATTTTTACATGTGATAATTTAATTCTTGATATCAAGAAAAATAGGAATAAAAGCTAAAACGGCTTGCCATACTACTGTGTATAAACTGGATATCTGGTATTGACTGCTGTGTATAAATTGGATATCTGGTATTGACTGCTGTTTATAAATTGGATATCTGGTATTGACTGCTGTGTATAAACTGGATATCTGGTATTGACTACTGTGTATAAACTGGATATCTGGTATTGACTGCTGTGTATAAACTGGATATCTGGTATTGACTACTGTGTATAAACTGGATATCTGGTATTGACTGCTGTGTATAAATTGGATATCTGGTATTGACTACTGTGTATAAACTGGATATCTGGTATTGACTACTGTGTATAAACTGGATATCTGGTATTGACTGCTGTGTATAAACTGGATATCTGGTATTGACTGCTGTGTATAAATTGGATATCTGGTATTGACTACTGTGTATAAACTTGATATTCTGTATTGAAGGCTGTTTATAAACTGGGTGTCTGGAGCTACACATGGTGTTACAGGAGCAACACAATGTTAGACAGAAATGACCTCAGCTTAGTGTGTGCAAACTCTGTCCCACACACACACACACACACACACACACACTGGACCACCATTCCTCTACACTCTCTCTCTGTCCCACACACACACAGACACATGCAGACACACTCACTATGGACCACCTCTCCTGAAATCTATCTCTCTCTCTCTCTCTCTCTCTCTCTCTCTCTCTCACACACACACACACACACACACACACACACACTCCCTATGGACCACTTCTCTCTGTCTCTTCTCTGTCTCTAACAAGTAACATTCAGGTACTTTCCCTATGTACGTGTTTCTACAGCATGTTCAATCTTGTTGATATTCAGGTTGTTGTTTCTATGCTGCATAACTGGTATTTCCCGTATCCACTATCTAATTCTCATGTGTCATCATCATCAACCTTTATTTTGACTCGAAGGTACATTGAGGGTGACCCTCATTTTCAATGTAGCCGAGCATGTGATACAGGGATTGACATAAGTATACAAATAGTACATCAGATTTAATCAATTAATTAAGATGAAAAAAATTTTAACTCGGAAGTACATTGAGGTAACCCTCACTTACTCATTTAAAACATTCACAGGCTTCCTGATGGTTCCAGATTTTCCTAGTTTACTAAAAACTCTCGGTACCTGACAGGTGATTCAGTCACTGGAGCGAGTCTGATAATTATTGTTATTTATGGAAATCAGAAAGGATATATAAGCCGGCAAATGGCCAGACAGTGATTTAAAAATAAAAATTAGCCAATGTGATTCTCTTCGTGCAGCTAGAGAGGACCAACCAACTCTATCATATAGTCTGCAGTGGTGAGTATTATACAGGTCACCAGTAATAAACCTCAGAGCAGAATGATAGAGTGAATCTAGGGTTTTAAGAGCGCTGGCGGACGCTTTTCTATAAATTACATCACCATAATCCAGGACTGACAGTATGGTTGCCTCCACTATTCTTTTCCTAGCGTGCATGGGCAGACATGATTTATTTCTGTAAACAGATTGTCACAAATTGACTTGTATCATATTAATAGATCCTGAGTTACTTTCAAAGTTCAGCTGTTTATCGTGCATTACATAATTTTAATGTTTAGGTACTCTACAGTGAATAATTGCTAGTGCGTAGATTACCAGCACCAGTGAGATATGGAGTACATACTCCTCCCATCAAAATGACAGCTGTCTTCCCAAACCTAAGCCCCTCCCCTCAAACCCTCCTCAATTAGGTCAAAATCAACCCTGCACCTCCCCACCATGTTAGAAGACATTATAAAACAACGATTATAACAGGTTCAGGTTTCTTGAATTTTATTTATTCTTTGTTTGAGAAATAATACTCGATTACAACCTTTTTGGAACTGGGAGCTACTTCAGTTATTGCGGAGGGCTACCGGGAGGGGGGGAATGGGGGGGGGGGGGGGGGGTGTTGCGAACGAAGGTTGTTGAGCCGGGGGGGGGGGTGGCGAAAGAAAGTTGTTGAGTTGTTTTTTTAAAACAAACCCGCGGCCGACTCATGACGTGGGTGACCCTTGGTTTATTCAATATTGACAGCAGCTTTTTGATTGACAGCTAACTGAGCAATAGAACACGAGAGGGAGTGTGTTATCGTGAATATATGTACATGCCGTTACTTGACAACGCGTCCGCGGAGTGATACAGAGAATGAGAATACCGTGCTGTTATCACACATATCTGCAGGGTTAGAACACTTCTCAACCAGTCGGATTGTGAACGAACTGTTGTATAATTGGCGAATAATCATTTAGTGTTAGAAGGGGAGGGACAACTGTGAATTTTGATTGGACATAAATTTAAGTAGATTTCTCGATGGGACCAATTAGGTTTACAAATTTATATGTAATTCATTGGACCTTTGGCGAGCTACTCGGAAAGGCTCGCGAGCGACGTGTTGGAGACCCCTGCTCTATTACATTTAAGAATTCAGCCTCATGGATAAATACACATATGCACACAAATACACACATATACACACAAATACACACATATATACACAAATACACACATATACACAAACACACACACATATATACACAAATACATACACAAATACACACATATATTCACAATTACACACATATACACACAAATACACACACACACATATATACACAAATACACACACATACACACATATATACACAACTACACACACATATATACAAGTAACATAATACAGGAAGATGATAAAATCCTGCACCTAACATCCGGAGTCATGGAACAGGCTTGGCTAGGATGTATTAACCAACCAACGACTATGATCTAATAATACCTACTACTATGCCCATGACCCATCGTTTCAACTACCAACACTACTAAGAAGACAAGATAGATTTCACACACCCTATGCACACACTAGTTGCTTGAACAGAACACAGCAGCAGCTACAATCTGATACTGGCTCGACAAGGATCCAGAAGCACAGCGCACTATGTTCATGGTCCATTGCCTCAACTGCCAAGTACTCAGACCACCACACAAACCTGGACTGACCTTCAGAACAAAGTGACAAGGACACACACAATACCTTGCAAGCTTTCTCTTGGGGTCATCAGGAAGGCACCTCCCTTCTTTGGTGTTTCGATGAATTGAGCCCCCAACACCTCCAGAAGGCTCATCAGTGGAGTCTGGCGTCTCAGACCCACCCCCCTCCAAGCTCACAATGTAGCCCATCACAAAATTTACCCACAACCCTGCTACCCGACGGCTATTGGAAAAGCCAAGTGACAATCCTACCCATATCCCAACATCACACACACCAAACAATTTATCTCTTCAAGTACTATCCTTACCCCACCTAACCTCAGCCCTTCTTAGCCACACCCACTGACTAGATCTCTCAGCTACCGCTGACAACTCCTTTACCACTGCTCTCATCACACAGCCTCTAAATCCAAACTCAGCCAGTAGTCTTGTGGCAGACTTCGCCACGAAACTCCTAGCCCCTACCTCTACAGGTCTAATATATGCTTGCCAGCCCCGCTCTCTTACCTCAGCCACCAAATCTGCATACTTCAACCTTTTCCTTTCATATGCTGCATCAACCTCGTACTCAAATGGAACAGTTAGCTCTATGAAATACACTATCCGATTACTTTCAGAATACAACATCTGGCCTCAAGTTTGTGACTACAATACTCTGGAACCTGCAATTTACAGCCTACATCAACCAAGTTTCCAATCTCTTGCATCAGCCCACTTACCAATAACTTTTGAAAAGTGTGCTGACTCCTTGCTATGCTGCCCCTCACACACAAATCTAATTACTCTATGGCTGTGTTTTCTAAATAGCCTACTACATACTACTGGCGTACTGATCGAGCCCCAAATCAGTATGCCATATGCAGTATGTGACCAAAATGAAAATTTTCAGTACGCGAAACATACCTGCTAGGGTTAATTAGTGTAGTCAACATATTATATGAAAATAGTTCATTTCACATATTTGCAACCACCCCGTGCATGATTATATCACATAGATACTGTTCGGGTAAATTTGACCCACCAGTCAAACTGGATGTAAAAGGGTGTCAGAATATTTCTTTCTTTGCAACTTTGAGACATATTTCATCCCAGTCACACACACACACACACACACACACACACACACACACACACACACACACACACACACGCACACACACACAATAAGTGTGTATGAGTGTGTGTGTGTGTGAGTGTGTGTGTGTGTGTGTGTGTGTGTGTGTGTGTGTGTGTGTGTGTGTAAGTGTATGAGAGAGAGAGAGAGAGTGTGTGTGTGTGTGTGTGTATAAGTGTATGAGAGTGTGTGTTTGTGTGTGTATATAATTGTAACAGAACACACATCTTCTTCGTTCTGTATTTAACTACATGTATTATCATTAAACTTTGGAACTCTTTCCTGACACCTGTGTGTTGTGAATCTGTTCTCCCAGAGCTGGACTACGGAACTCGGGGGGCTGTACAAATTTATAA
Source organism: Brachyhypopomus gauderio (assembly GCF_052324685.1). Lineage (NCBI taxonomy): Eukaryota > Metazoa > Chordata > Actinopteri > Gymnotiformes > Hypopomidae > Brachyhypopomus > Brachyhypopomus gauderio. The sequence continues at coordinate 32,360,442 of NC_135216.1, forward strand.
TCCTGTCTATGAACCCTGAAGGCTCTGATCTACGTCTAGAGATGATTTCAGAAACCTTAACACTCCCTAGTGATCACTAGTGTGTGTGTGTGTGTGTTAACTGCACAGATGGGTAAATGCGGAGGACAAATTTAGATTGAGGTGACAATCACAATTGACAAAATATGGCACATTTAAACATTATTAGAAGTTTTGTTAGCTTAGTTATGTTCGCGTCATTAATTTGACAGTTGTGGGGTTTTGGTGTATGTGTGTGGCTTTTTAAACACTGGGGTGGCCCAACCTTTGCCAAAAGGCAGTCATCCCTGCCATGTACCACAGCATTTCCAAAAGGCAGAGGTTGGCAGGTGTGATGAACCCTTCTTACCTCCAGTGTTATGTAAATTAGGCGTGTCTCAGGTGTGGGTGGTGGCTGCTTCAATACACACCTTTGGCTGCCTGCCACAAGAGACTGCAAGCTCTCTTGCAAGAAGTCACAAACAGATTTCAGAGTCACTCTCTTTTTTTGCCCCCACCATCTTTGGAGGACAACTTTATTTTTATGTAAGAATCAAAAGAAAACAATTCTGTACAATACAGTACAATAGTAATAAAAATAATTGGGGTTAGGTGGACCATACAGAGAAAAGAGGAGGAGAGAAAAGAGGGTCAGTGTTCAGTGTTCATGGTCAGCCACTGGTCAGTGTTCATCCACACCGTCCCCTCAAAAGCCCTCAATGTCTAAAATACAGTAAAAACTGAGGGACAGACAGTGGTGAGGAGACGGGTGAGACCATGACAGCAGGCCCACCTCGTCAACCTCTGGGTAACATGCCTGCGTGTGTGTGTTTGTATGTGGGGGGGGGTGGAGGTGGGGTGGGAATACACAGGTCCAGAAGAAATGGTCCTCTGGAAGAGGTGCCTTACACCATCACCGACTACAACAGCCTAAAATGTGGTGTCCACACACACACACACGTGTATACATCCTCACACACATACACCCACACACTCATATATGTACCCACACATACACCTACACACTTATATACACCCACATACAATCTCCCTCAGTCTCCCCAAGGGGAGGCCAGGGTTTTTTCTTCTCCATCTGAGTCAGTGAACACATCCAGCAGAACAATGAACTGATGGTTCACACCATCACCCCCCCCCCCCCTCCACCCACACCCGTCTACCTATAATGGCTGCATGTGGATAACAAAGGGTGGCCTAATGGGATGCAAATGTCCCCAGAACTGCCCCCTGGTGGAGGCCAGGTAGAAAAAGTTTGGAATTAAAATGCTGGGAGTCCTAGTTTAACTGAACATCCATCATTTAATAATAACAAAAAAAAACACCATGTCTGTATTTTCATGTCAACGTGGCCATTTCAGCACTATAAAATGCATATAGTACATTACCAAACAGTAAAGAACACCATAAAAATGTAAGAATATTTATTGCAAGATAATAACCGTACTATTTTTACATTTGTTCTTAAAAGGAACATTTGCTAAAAAAAAAAATACAATTCAAGAAGATCATTGTAAAATCATTCTGACATATTCCAATAACATCACAACATTCATGTGCTTCTTTCACAAGTCAGTGTAATCTGGAATTATAATCCTGATCATTTTCTCATAGCAGATGATGTGTAACGAACCAACCAGGCAGACAAGGATCCAAATGCGGAATAAGGTTGTTTTTATTTTTGAAGTGTATACAGAGTACTCGGGCAAGCGAATAACTCCGCACAGCGTGTGTGGTGTGTAGGTGCTGTAGTTGAGGTCAGCACGGTCCAGGGTCACGCCGGGTAGACAGAGGGCTGAAGGTACACGAGGGCTAGGCAGGGAACGAGGTCTGGAACGAGAGCAGAGGTCAGAACACAGGAGATTAATCACGGAGATTACGCTTGGTAAGTGGCATGCCAACAACTTCGCAACCCGGAAGTGAGAGGGGGCAGCTTAAGTACACGTGAATATAGGAGTTAACGAGCAGCAGGTGTAAGGAATCTGTCGGGTGGTCATGTGCTGTTCCTGACATGATAAAAATAGGAAACTTATTACACCTGCCACTGCAGTAAAATTTAAAGGCAAATATCAGATAATTAAGTATTGTTGATTTTACCAGAAAGATTATAGTAAATAACATTTTGTAATCAGAAAGAGACACTAGTGGTTTGACACTAGATATGTTCTCTAACAGCAGACTGGACTGTAGTTCTGTTACTCAGTGTTTCTGCTCAGATTGTCATCAGAAAAGGATCTGCGTGGTCTGGTGGGATCTGGGTAGTCAGGACATCCCAGTGACACTGTAATCTGTTCTAGAGCCCAACATCCTGACAAAAAATCTGAAGATATCGGTGTGCTTTTAAAGCCAAGGACAGATTACCTCAAATATGTCAGAGTACTGTACTGTCACTGTCCTGATACTGTAAAGTGTTCATGGAGTTTGAATATAACAGCAGAAAAGCATAACTTAATCATTTCCTGTAATCAAGAACGTCTGTTATTTACATCCTCATTCTGAGTACTGAATGAAGCTATTGATGAACACACACTCCAGCTAAAGTTAAACATAGTTGTCTGAGTCCAGCAGTGAACTCTGAGCTTCACCTGTGGCAGCGCCGTGACTACTAATCTCACTCCAGTAGTCTACACATAAAACTACACATAAAACTACACATAAGAAAACCTGGAGAACCATGGAGAGCAGTGTGATGGTTCATCTTCTGCTTTTCTCAGGCCTGATGAACGGCCCCATGGAGATGGAGGAGGTGTCATGGATGTCCACAGACCTCGCAGCTCTGTGGTGGTGTCCAGGGTGACAGTGCTAGAAAAAAAATGTAGAAAATGAATGAAAAATCCTTTCCAAGAACTTTCACACCAGTTACAATCCAATTACTGTATAAATGTGAGTGGCTTATAGGATAAAATTAACTGATGAAGCTATCAAAATGCCTTATATGCTAGCTATGCCATTGATACTTGGGTTACAATAAACCTCCAGAGACAGGAGACATTTACAGATGTTTGAAGAAAACGTTACTTTGCACGATAAGACGTTTTCCGACATTCCGACATTTGCAGAACTTACATGGCATAAACAAAATTAAGGAAAACAAATATGAACTCCAAATGTTTATTTACAGGAAGATCAATTATTTCATTTTGAAAGCATTGCTGTTGGTACAGTGTGTTTTCTTGGTATGTCTCTGGCTTATTCTCTACTCCTCAAGGAACTGTGTGACTCACTGTCAGATGTCAGAACTCACCGCTGCACAGTTTTTGTTCTGCAGAAGGCAAAGGTGAATGGAGCAGTGAATGAAGACCTTGTTATAGGCCACGTTGTTAAAGACAAACATCTCGAAGGAGAATCGGGCAGTTGTGGAGACTCCGCTCTGAAGGACTCGCACTGTTTTATCTTTGGGATTAGGACACCTGAAAAATATTGAGAATATTTCATCTTTCAATCTTTCAATCTTTCTACACCTCCTTGACATTATTGTCTGTTGGGCCACAGAGTCTCATCCACATCACAATGGATCTTCTTTTGCAATGGAGTGTGTAAATCTTTGGTAATGTCTTATCCTGCCTGTTCAGGCTTCTGCTGTGATGTACTCAAAAAAACATTCATGGCACTTAGCAGTGTCATCTGTCTGTATGTACTTGCCAGTTGAAGGTTCATATTGTAAGATGCACCTATTTTAGATAGATAGCACCTATGCTATTGCAGAGACCATTGGTTGATCTAAAGCTTCACATGCCTCCCTTAAATATCATTAGGATCCGTTATTGACATGACAAAAGTAATTGATAATGTAGGAAACCTCAGACCATTTGCGTGATTATGCCAAGTGTTTGGTGTTTGTTCATAATGAGAAATTGCTTTCATGATGTGCACAAATGACTATATTGTCACGCCAAGCTCTGCCCTCCTCCCTTGTCCTGCTTTGTTTCTCCGTTTCCATAGTTTCCTTCGTCTGCCACGCCCCACCCTCAGTGTTCTCCAGCTGTGTCTTGTTCATGTTCCCTTATCTCAGTGTATTTAGTTTCCCCAGTCCCGTGCTTCCTTGTGGGTGATTGTCGTAAGTTCTCTCTATTCCCTGCTCTCTTCCTCCCCTGTGTCCTGATTCCACGTATTCTCCTGTGATTTCGCTATTGTATATATTTGTTCTCCCTTTAGTTCTCGCCCCTTGATCCTCTTACTATAGTTCCGTGTGCTTTCTGTAACTTGTGTATTTGTTCTCAGAGTTCCTGTCGTATTATATTTGGATTTCCCCACGTAGCTTTCTTCCTTTCCCTTGCTACTTGTCGGTGTGTGTTTCCCTTATAGCCTACTCGTGCCCTGGTGTGTTTGTTCTTCAGCCACGTGGTCACTTACTGTGTTTTGTTATTCATTGTGCCAGTTAGGTTGTTCATTCGTACTCATTACTCTCCTTGATTTACGTGGTCTATTTTGCTTAGTTCGTCTTTCTACTGTGTTTGTTTTATATGTACTCTGTTCATTACATTTCATCATATCTCTCATGTATATACTGATTCCTGTTGGTTTAGTTTAGTGTATTGTACTGACTACTTAGTTGTGTCTAGTCATTGTGTTTTCCTGAGTTTCGTGTTGCCCCCGTACTTGGTGTTTAGTATTCTAGTTTATTTAAATAAATCTTCCTTTTCTGCACTCGCGTCATCCCGTCCTCAGTTAATACGTTACGTATATGATGTGGAGTAATGTTGAGAAATTCAGTTCAGATCTGCAAAATGCACCAAAGCAACCAAGTAAAACTGTAATACACCACAAAATAATAATTATAAAAAAAAAATTAGGAAAACGAACACATTTAAACTTCTTGTATAAAAAGACATTAAAAACATGTCCTTTCACATATCAAGCCTTCATAAATCAACCATGAAACTGCAGCGCAAACTGAATGTATCCAAAACTCACAATACTGGAATAAATACATTAAAAATAATAAAGTAAATGTCCCATACTGTTTACTGATGAGGTCCCAGCGGACACCATAGTCGGGGTCATTCACAGGGGTGGCCCAACATGAATCAATCATTGTAGCAATCTGACGACTGTCCACCCCCTGGACATACACTCCCACATAGACCCGCTGGTCCACCTTCACTTCTGCACTGCCGTTGTAAGGGAGGGTGAAACCAGGATCCTGATAGGGAATCATCCTGACCTGGTACATCCCCAAAACACCTGGAAGGTTCTTGTATATTGTACTGTAGAAGAGTACAACCACAGATCAATTAGTAACTGGCAAACTTGATATCCTGTCAGTCTGTACAAAAATTAAACCATAGAAATGTAATAACTGTTCTGTCAATACAACTACATCATTACACGCATGTTTATGCTTATTTTATAAACCTTAAACACTGTTCAACAGTGTCAGGGCTCAATTAAACACTTGTGCATTTCACCTCTGTAGAGGGGTGAATGATGGGTCCATCGTAAGTGTCTGAGTGAGTGCATAAACACAGGAGAATTGCAGTTGTAGCATGTTCTGTCTGTTAACGCTGCTTTCTGTTGAGTTGACTGTCATCTGGATAGAGTTCTCGTAGATGAAGTGAGTGCCATTTGCCTGCGGATATTGATAAAAGTTACATTTAGTCAGGAAAAACGTAAATGTAATAAATAGACAACATTTCTTTACACAACATATATGACAAATGAATTTAGATTTAGTGGATATTGCATTAATGACCTCTGACCTTTTTTATTTTTATTTTTTTGACTGGTTGGATTAATTAGGGTCCATTAAACTATTGTTTATTGTCAAATAAACTATTGTCAATTGAACTGGTGTTTAATGTACCGTGAGGTTTGTGCCACAGATGTGATCATCATTATCAAAATGGAACACCAGTCTGCCATTCTGGACTGTTCCTCTGCAGCTGGGGTCACTCAGGTGTAAAGTGTGGACAGAGAAACCAGCTTCAAAGAGCTGACAGCGTGACAGAGACATGGTGCCTGAGCTGCCATCACACACTTCAACAGCGTCTGGAACAGAGAGGGGAGGGGAAGTAATGGAGCGTGAGAAATCATGTTCTTCAAATGGTGTCAAAGAAAATACTTTGAGCATGTTGCCACATCATTGTATTAAAATGTGCTTTCACCATAAGTCTCTGGGTTTGGACTTGGGTCATCCTGATTACAGAAGCAGCCATGGACACCCTCCATCTCCCCACACCACTCATCCTCAGTGCAGTTCACCTCCTCACAGTGGTCCACCAGTGCTATAAAGAGGAATACATTAAAATGATAATCCAAGAACCAGTAAAAAACAAGAACCCTCTACGCCCTCTCAGAGGGCCTAAAATATTCTTAAAACATAAATATATATAATTTATCCAGTTTTTTAAATCTACTTACAGTTTGACAATCGACATCTAAACTATTACAGAAATATAAGCAAATAAATTATTCAACCGTGTCTATTCAATCTGTGTTGGAAGGTGAGGGGTTAAGTGGAAGCCTGTGAGCCTGTGTCTCCCCCTATCAGCACTGTGATGCCTCCGCAGAATGTTGCTGATTGGTGGGCCCACTGTTCGTTTACAGAGGGCCAGGCCACTTCCGAGAACCACGGAGCTGTGAACCTTATTTTATTGGAACCTTATTTTGCTTAAGAAGTTATCTAGTACAGATATTATTGTTTATTGCATTTCTAAAGCTGTACTGTCGTCTCAGTTTTTTTATTTTATTTTTTTATTGCAGTTAAGGGGGGATGGGAGTGGGCCCAAGTTTAATGGTCACGGTTCGCTACTGATATATATATATATATATATTAGGGGTGGGCATAGATTAATTTTTTAAATCTAGATTAATCTCACTGAAATCTTGAAATTAATCTAGATTAATCTATATTAAAATGGCTCATATGCGTGCTACCCAAGTAATGACTAAAAGTCAGTTTTTGAGATAGGGGTTTCTTAATACAGAGGGTGCATTAGACCAGGGGCTCATCTCCTGTTTCCAAAATGCATCAATGATGTAGTAGTTCAGAGTATTTGAATAACTATGGTTGAGGCTGTCTACTACAGTGATTACGGTACTGTGAGAGTGTACGGCAGTGTGTATGAAAAGCGCGTCAGAAGTAAAGGAGTGAAGTTGGAATCTTTGTCTCGGCTCCTCATTTTCTCAAGCGAAATATCCAGTAGTGATACTACAAATGACTGCTTGAGAAAGCTGTTCTACTTTGATACTTGAAGAAAAAAAACATGTTCAATAAAATGTAGGCTACTCGTGTTCAACGGTTTATTCAGTTAAACATGAATTTGTAAGCCTACATACTGTATTTTAAAAGGGGTTGATAACATGTTTATTCAGCTAAACATGATATTTGAAATGTAAGCCAACATATAGTACATTTAACTTCACGGACGTAAATTGGGGGGGACTTTTTCAAAAGCCGGTTTTGGTCCTCTGCAGTTTTAATGGTTAAAAGAAATATTTAAATAGCGACAAATCTAGCGCTAGGACCATGCAGAAAACGACCGCTCCGAGCTCCTCTCCGGTAACACTTTACGTTCCTAAAAATGAATTTTCCATGAAGCAAACCTGGAGACTTCGTGGCTGCATCCATGTAAACACACGAACAATTTGTAATTCACAGGTTTGAAAACTCATTCTCGCCCCTACTGTGCAATTTGGTTAGGAATACAGCCGAGCTAAACTATCAAGTTGAAAGTCATCATAGTTTGCTTACCCATTTTGACCCAGTTCCCAAACCAAATTTAAGAATAGATTAACGACGATAATTTGTATATCGCCCGATAAGAGTATCAAATTAACGAACGCCGTTAGTATATATACTTATATATATGGTGTATATATATATAGTATATATACACCACTAGTATATATACTTGTAAATATTCAATATTTACTCAGTGGAAATGTTTGTAGTTTACCATTAATAGTAGTGGTGGATGTGGTGGTGGGCATTTGGGTGGAGGACATTTGGCTGTAACAGCCACGCTGCCCATTCCTGACTGCACATTCCTCAGAGGGAGAGCAGGAGGTGGAGATGCAGCTCAGCTCATTGGGAGCAGAACACTCACAGTGCTGGGAACATTCTGGAGTCCAGAACTTCTCACCTAGCTGCAAGAAAAAGACACTGCAATTAGTTCCATCAAAGTTCCAAAAGTAAAAGTACTAAAAGATCTTTTAGTATAAATTTATGATTGTACCTCAACTGCACAACGTTCATTGCAAAATATAAGAACGTACATGAAAGTAGAGTCCATCGTAGAGGCAGCCGCACTGGTCCACTGATACACAGAGACCTCCACTCCTCATGAAGCCTTCATCACAGAAACAGCCCTCTGAACACGTGCTCTCACATACAGCATCAGTGCTACTGGCACATGTGTGCCCACAGTCTGTGCCACACAGCTCATAGTGACTGTTCACAGGACAATCCATGCCTGACAAAGTAAGACAAAGAAGTAGGTCATGCAATGTGATATATCTCTCTACTGAGCGATAGTAGATGTATTTCCATTATATGAGTATAACCTCTCCCATACTGTGAGGACAACAAACCATTTGAAATGGGTTTGTTTCAAATGACTTACGGCAGGTGGAGTTCTGTCTCCAGGGATTGACTGTTGCATTGGCAGAATGGCAGGCACTGACATAGGTCTGGATGGAACGGCACAGTACATCGGTACTGTACTCAGACAGGCAAACATCAAATACGCAGTCATTGAAGTAGGCTTGAGGGTCCACATAGTCATGGCAGAAGCTGAAGGGACCCTGTCTGTCCCTGATGATCTCACACTGAGTTTGTGCCCTAGCTTGGTCTGAGCATGATGAACATGAGTCTCCACACCCATCACTGCACACTGTGTCATTCTCGACTCTCCAGCTGGCTCCAAACTGCGAAGCTGAAGTCTCCAGTGCACCTGAGCGTGTGAGGAAGTCGTCACTCGTCTGACCGTTGTAGTTACCACACAGACCACACGTGGTTCCACTGTAATTTTGTGGGACAGTGATCCGCGCCACCCAAGAGCCATCGTAACTCACACTAAGGCCAAAGTCAGTCGAAATGAAAGTGTTCATTCCTCTAGAGTAAATGGACACTCGGCCAGAGTCGAGCAGGACAGGAAGGCTCCTGGTCTCATCATCAACCTGATGAAGACAAAAGTCGATCTTGTCTTTAATAAATTTTTTGATGTATAACACGGCTTTCATCACATAATAATTGCTTTTTAAAAAATGTCTCCCTTTGGCAATTTCTTTATTCTTCTTTATTGTTTAAGGTACAATAGTTCAAGCTACTACCTATACTTCCTCCTTACCTTGACAGCACCATGCATGTTACGTGACATGTGTACAATGTATCCTGAGACAAAGACGTAAACGTCAACAGTGATGGAAACTGGGAGTCCATTCCATGGTTCATTTCTTGCTGAGACATGGAAATACTGTAGTCCTTGAGTATCATTGCATACAGTTGCCAGAATGTATTGACAAGTGCCCTGGAAGTCAAATTTGCGCCCATCAAAAGAGGAGTAGTGGGGGTCCCCTGAAGCAGAGCATGTGGCACGGGGCTGTAGCAGTCGAGTGGCAGGTGTTTCTGGAGTGGTAGTTGTATCTGGGATGGTAGTTGTTTCTGGAGTGTCAGTTGTTTCTGGGGTGTCCGTTGTTTCTGGAATGTCAGTTATTTCTGGAGTGTCAGTTGTTTCTGGAATGTCAGTTGTTTTTGGAGTGTCAGTTGTATCTGGGATGGTAGTTGTTTCTGGAGTGTCAGTTGTTTCTGGAATGTCAGTAATATCTGGAGTGTCAGTTGTTTCTGGAATGTCAGTTGTTTCTTGATTGTCAGTTGTTTCTGGGATTGTAGTTTCTGGGATTGTAGTTGTTTCTGGGATGGTAGTTTTTTCTGGAGTGTCAGTTGTTTCTGGGATGGTAGTTGTTTCTAGAGAGTCAATTGTTTCTGGAATGCCAGTTGTTTCTGGAGTGTCAGTTGTTTCTGGGATTGTGGTTTCTGGGATTATAGTTGTTTCTTGAATGTAAGCTGTTTCTGGGATGTTAGTTGTTTCTGGAATGTCAGTAATTTCTGGAGTGTCAGTTGTTTCTGGAATGTCAGTTGTTTCTGGGATTGTAGTTGTTTCTGGGATGGTAGTTGTTTCTGGAGTGTCAGTTGTTTCTGGGATTGTAGTTTCTGGGATTATAGTTGTTTCAGGAATGTCAGCTGTTTCTGGGATGGTAGTTGTTTCTGGAGTGTCAGTTGTTTCTGGGATGATAGTTGTTTCTGGAGTGTCAGTTGTTCCTGGGATGGTAGTTGTTTCTAGAGAGTCAATTGTTTCTGGAATGCCAGTTGTTTCTGGAGTGTCAGTTGTTTCTGGTATTGTGGTTTCTGGGATTATAGTTGTTTCTGGAGTGTCAATTGTCTCTGGGATGATAGTTGTTTTTGGGATGGTAGTTTCTGGAGTGTCAGTTGTTTCTGGGATGGTAGTTGTTTTTGGGATGGTAGTTTCTGGAGTGTCAGTTGTTTCTGGGATGGTAGTTGTTTCTGGAGTGTCAGTAGTTTCTGGGATTGTAGTTTCTGGGATTGAAGTTGTTACTGGAATGTCAGCTGTTTCTGGGATGGTAGTTGTTTTTGGAGTGTCTGTTGTTTCTGGGGTTGTAGTTGTTTCTGGAATGTTAGCTGTTTCTGGGATGGTAGTTCTTTCTGGAGTGTCAGTTGTTTCTGGGATGGTAGTTGCTTCTGGAGTGTCAGTTGTTTCTGGGATGGTAGTTGTTTCTGGAGTATCAATTGTTTCTGGAATGTCAGTTGTTTCTGGAGTGCCAGTTGTTTCTGGGATTGTAGTTGTTTCTCGGCCGGTACTTGTTTCTGGAGTGTCAGTTGTTTCAGGGACGGTAGTTGTTTCTGGAAAGTCAGTTGTTTTTGGGATGGTAGTTGTTTCTGGAGTGTCAATTGTTTCTGGAATGTCAGTTGTTTCTGGAGTGTCAGTTGTTTCTGGGATTATAGTTGTTTCTGGAATGTCAGCTGTTTCTGGGATGGTAGTTGTTTCTGGAGTGTCAATTGTTTCTGGAATGTCAGTTGTTTCTAGAATTATAGTTGTTTCTGGAATGTCAGCTGTTTCTGGGATGGTAGTTGTTTCTGGGATGGTAGTTGTTTCTGGAGTGTCAGTTGTCTCTGGGATGATAGTTGTTTCTGGAGTGTCAATTGTTTCTGGGATTGTAGTTTCTTGGATTGTAGTTGTTTCTGGAGTGTCAGTTGTTTCAGGGACGGTAGTTGTTTCTGGAATGTCGGTTGTTTCTGGGATGGTAGTTGTTTCTGGAGTGTCAATTGTTTCTGCAATGACAGTTGTTTCTGGGATTGTAGTTTCTGGGATTATAGTTCTTTCTGGAATGTCAGCTGTTTCTAGGATGGTAGTTGTTTCTGGAGTGTCAGTTGTTTCTGGGATTGTAGTTTCAGGGATTGTAGTTGTTTCTGGGATGGTAGTTGTTTCTGGAGTGTCAGTTGTTTCTGGGATGGTAGTTGTTTCTGGAGTGTCAATTGTTTCTGGAATGTCAGTTGTTTCTGCAATGACAGTTGTTTCTGGGATTGTAGTTTCTGGGATTATAGTTCTTTCTGGAATGTCAGTTGTTTCTGGGATGGTAGTTGTTTCGGGAATGTCAGTTGTTTCTGGGATTGTGGTTTCTGGGATTATAGTTCTTTCTGGAATGTCAGCTGTTTCTAGGATGGTAGTTGTTTCTGGAGTGTCAGTTGTCTTTGGGATGATAGTTGTTTCTGGAGTGTCAGTTGTTTCTGGGATGGTAGTTGTTTCTGGAGTGTCAATTGTTTCTGGGATTGTAGTTTCTTGGATTGTAGTTGTTTCTGGAGTGTCAGTTGTTTCAGGGATGGTAGTTGTTTCTGGAATGTCGGTTGTTTCTGGGATGGTAGTTGTTTCTGGAGTGTCAATTGTTTCTGCAATGACAGTTGTTTCTGGGATTGTAGTTTCTGGGATTATAGTTCTTTCTGGAATGTCAGCTGTTTCTAGGATGGTAGTTGTTTCTGGAGTGTCAGTTGTTTCTGGGATTGTAGTTTCAGGGATTGTAGTTGTTTCTGGGATGGTAGTTGTTTCTGGAGTGTCAGTTGTTTCTGGGATGGTAGTTGTTTCTGGAGTGTCAATTGTTTCTGGAATGTCAGTTGTTTCTGCAATGACAGTTGTTTCTGGGATTGTAGTTTCTGGGATTATAGTTCTTTCTGGAATGTCAGTTGTTTCTGGGATGGTAGTTGTTTCGGGAATGTCAGTTGTTTCTGGGATTGTGGTTTCTGGGATTACAGTTCTTTCTGGAATGTCAGCTGTTTCTAGGATGGTAGTTGTTTCTGGAGTGTCAGTTGTCTTTGGGATGATAGTTGTTTCTGGAGTGTCAATTGTTTCTGGAATGTCAGTTGTTTCTGGGATGGTAGTTGTTTCTGGAGTGTCAGTTGTCTCTGGGATGATAGTTGTTTCTGGAGTGTCAATTGTTTCTGGGATTGTAGTTTCTTGGATTGTAGTTGTTTCTGGAGTGTCAGTTGTTTCAGGGTCGATAGTTGTTTCTGGAATGTCGGTTGTTTCTGGGATGGTAGTTGTTTCTGGAGTGTCAATTGTTTCTGCAATGACAGTTGTTTCTGGGATTGTAGTTTCTGGGATTATAGTTCTTTCTGGAATGTCAGCTGTTTCTAGGATGGTAGTTGTTTCTGGAGTGTCAGTTGTTTCTGGGATTGTAGTTTCAGGGATTGTAGTTGTTTCTGGGATGGTAGTTGTTTCTGGAGTGTCAGTTGTTTCTGGGATGGTAGTTGTTTCTGGAGTGTCAATTGTTTCTGGAATGTCAGTTGTTTCTGCAATGACAGTTGTTTCTGGGATTGTAGTTTCTGGGATTATAGTTCTTTCTGGAATGTCAGTTGTTTCTGGGATGGTAGTTGTTTCGGGAATGTCAGTTGTTTCTGGGATTGTGGTTTCTGGGATTATAGTTCTTTCTGGAATGTCAGCTGTTTCTAGGATGGTAGTTGTTTCTGGAGTGTCAGTTGTTTCTGGGAAGGTAGTTGTTTCTGGAGTGTCAATTGTTTCTGGAATGTCAGTTGTTTCTGGGATTGTAGTTTCTGGGATTGTAGTTCTTTCTGGAATGTCAGCTGTTTCTGGGATGGTAGTTGTTTCTGGATTGTCAGCTGTTTCTGGGATGGTAGTTGTTTCTGTAATGTCAGCTGTTTCTAGGATGGTAGTTGTTTCTGGAGTGTCAAATGTTTCTGAAATGTCAGTTGTTTCTGGAATGTCAGTTGTTTCTGGGATTGTAGTTTCTGGGATTGTAGTTCTTTCTGGAATGTCAGCTGTTTCTGGGATGGTAGTTTCTGGAATGTCAGCTGTTTCTAGGATGGTAGTTGTTTCTGGAGTGTCAATTGTTTCTGGAATGTCAGTTGTTTCTGGGATTGTAGTTCTTTCTGGAATGTCAGCTGTTTCTGGGATGGTAGTTGTTTCTGGAATGTCAGCTGTTTCTGGGATGGTAGTTGTTTCTGGAATGTCAGCTGTTTCTAGGATGGTAGTTGTTTCTGGAATGTCAGTTGTTTCTGGGATTGTAGTTGTTTCTGGAGTGTCAGTTGTTTCAGGGACGGTAGTTGTTTCTGGAATGTCAGTGGTTTCTGGGATGGTAGTTGTTTCTGGAGTGTCAATTGTTTCTGGAATGTCAGTTGTTTCTGGAATGTCAGTTGTTTCTGGAGTGTCAGTTGTTTCTGGGATTGTAGTTTCTGGGATTGTAGTTGTTTCTGGAGTGTCAGTTGTTTCAGGGACGGTAGTTGTTTCTGGAGTGACAGTTGTTTCTGGGATTATAGTTCTTTCTGGAATGTCAGCTGTTTCTGGGGTGGTAGTTGTTTCTGGAATGTCAGTTGTTTCTGGGATGGTAGTTGTTTCTGGAGTGTCAATTGTTTCTGGAATGTCAGTTGTTTCTGGGATTGTAGTTGTTTCTGGATTGGTAGTGGTAGTTGTTTCTGGAATTGTAGTTGTTTCTGGGATGGTAGTTGTTTCTGGAGTGTCAGTTGTCTCTGGGATGATAGTTGTTTCTGGAGTGTCAGTCATTACAGTGGTAGGCATTGTTGTTGCTTCTGGCATGGAAATAATATATTCACAGTTTAAATGCTTTACTTCATTTTTTTAAATAGCAACATTGTAATAAAATAAAAAATTTTAACAGATATTTACTGTAAATAAATACAGTATTTTTCTGTCTTTTTCATAATAAGAGAATATACCTGTAAAATACAGGAAAATGACTTTTTAAAAGAAAACTCCTTTAAATATACGCTCAAAGTCTGTAAATTTAAATTACAAAAATTTCTTGTTTTATAACAGGATTGAATCTTTTTTTAAGGGTCTTGAGTGTTAATTTAGTAGTTATCAGTGTAAAAAATGCAGTTTTCAGTGTAAAAACACAGAACAATGCCTATTGTAATTTCACAGTAATTTTCCATTTTCATACAGTATTCACGGTATATTAAAATTTCATGTTATCAAAGAAATTATATTTAACCAAAAACAGCAGCCTAACATCTACATTTGACCAAAGCTGGAATTATAGTGAATCAAGATTTGAAGTAAAATATTATGTTAAATTTCCCATTTCCAATTCTCTAAATATACATTAATAACTCTGCTACCAAACCAGCTGTATACTGAATCACATACACAAAGTACTGAACAACAGCCTTTTATTTGAAATGACATTTAAAGCCATTTAAAGCAACAAGTTTAGAACGCAATACTGCTCCACTCTGCTCAAGCAAGTGAATAATATAAAATATTTGGTCCCTCAATCCTCAATCCTGGGCAATCAAGGGCTTTTCCTGAGGAGGTGCCAAGATATAAGGCATTAGGAGATTTTTTTCAGAAAGGCCCATAAGATACATAACCTGTTAAAACTTTGCAATATATAGCAATAAGTTTGCGGAGGGGGGTCAGAGAAATAGTGAGAGAGAGAGAGAGAGAGAAAGAGAGATTGAGAGAGAGAGAGAGAGAGAGAGAGAAAGAAGAGATCGATCCATCCATCTATTCATCCATCAGGAAACAGATCAGCAAACAGTTCTGTGTGGTGATTGGACAGAATCGTGCGTGCGTGGTCTGTTCAGCCAATGAATGCCAAGAATCACTAGTTTGAATTTGAGCGCCAGTTGCCTGTAGACGTTACATTCAGTTATTCACAGAATCGCAGGTAAAGGTGAGCCTGACTGAAGCACAGAAGCACCAGTTCACGTGTCAGTGTTCAATATCAACTGAAGGTACGTCTTAGTTTTATTTTTTCAAAAATCGCTGCTTTGCCGGGAGTGTTTAGTTATTTTATTATGAGTAGCACTCTGACGACAAGTTGATGTCTGACACGTTGTGTTATAATAGTTTTGGTTTCAAACGTGTTTTAACCAGTTTATTTTAATCTGTTCATGGTGTTTTTTATCACATTATTTGATGGCTGTTTATTTTCAAAATGCCCAATCTTAACGTCTTCACATTCTCTCATGTTTCGACCTGGAATTACAAACGTAATACAAGTGAACTGTTCAGTCAGACAGCTATTTGTTGTGAAACGAAGTAGTTACAATTTCAAGCATTTTCAAGTATTTTAGCCTAAATTCCAGCACTTTTCAAACCTGAAACACAATGCAACATTAAAATTCATCAGGTAAATGTTCCTTCCCCTGTTTTTGAGGGGTGTTTCTTTATACTAACACATGATGCAGCAAGTATGAACGCTTCCGCCGTTCGCGGGAGGTGTGCGGATTCGCGCGCTACGGTCAGTCTCGAAAGTATAAACATAGATTAGTCCAGGAAAAAAGGAGCACAGCCAGGCCAAGTGTTTAATCAACTTTAAATAAATACTTTTATTTTTTAAAAGTTGTACAGACAAACAGCATTTTACAGAGTATACCTAACTTCTAGAAAAAACGGCAAGTTTTTGTGCTTTTATGTTGGCTTTGTTGCTTCTGTGATGCTCAGCTCTAGCTATAATAAGTTTGTGCTATTACCAGAAAAGAGCTTTTGTTTGTATTTTATTTCATCTACATTTTAACCTTATTTTTCTATTATTTACTTATGTATTTTTTCATTTGTTTTATTATTTATTATTACTAAATGTTGAGAGAACACAGCCTTGCACCGCACAAAATGTTTGCAGTATTATTACTTGTACATGTGTTATCTAATTTTAGATGTCATCTACACCTGCAAAATATTTGGAAT
Organism: Brachyhypopomus gauderio; assembly: GCF_052324685.1. Classification (NCBI taxonomy): domain Eukaryota; kingdom Metazoa; phylum Chordata; class Actinopteri; order Gymnotiformes; family Hypopomidae; genus Brachyhypopomus; species Brachyhypopomus gauderio. The sequence goes on from NC_135216.1 coordinate 32,376,635, forward strand.
TATTCTGGATTCATTACACAGTAAAAACAAAACAAATTAACGTGCTGCTGTTCAGAGAGACATTACATTTCTGTATTTTATTCTTAATTTATTGTGTTTCACATCAATATCAGGATATCCAACAATGTTATTGCACATTACAATTCTAATCCATATCGTGCACCCCTAATGGCATAGTGTAACGTTTCACAACTGGGAGACGGATGCAAATGCGGAAGAACACTCAATTTATTGAGAGAGACACTCTGAGCCTCTTGGAGGCGAATCGTGCCAACCCTTAACACACGGGAACGGCAAGGCATGTTAAACACGAGACAACTCTACTTTAACAGACAAGCAGTATAACTCGAAGCCTTACATAGGCCAGTCGTGTCGACCCAACGACACAACACAAAACACAACCCGTAAACAAAATAGCATACACATCATAAACCAAAACATCCAGGAACTCACACAGGTACAACACCTGAACATCCAAGTAAAACAAAAGTAACACAGAATGAAATAAAAGAAATAACAAACCCACACAATCACAGAATTGCAGAATTGCAAAGCTAAACTCCTAACCTGATAAACGCACAACCAAACCAAAGACCCAAGACGTATCAACACGATCTAGCACATACATGTACACAGAAACCTCGCAGAGAATAAACCGCTCTGCAAACCTAACAATCCCAAAACCTCAAGGATCAAAGCGATAGACTACTTAACCTAATCCTTGGTGGCGTAGATTAAGAAAAGCCGGAAACGACAGGTAAGCACAACTCAACGACCAGAGATAGAAGACAAAAACAGAACCAAACCAGACAGATTGAATCTAACCACAGAGAAACGGTGAGACTAAGCACGGGTAACGAACAGGATGACTCACACCAGGAGATCCGACATCAAGGAATATAACCAGGCAACTCGAAACAGCTGAGTGACTTCAGTAACAGAACTAGGACAAAGGGCGGGGCTACCACTACACACCGATGACTAAAAACGCAAAAACAGAAAGAACAGAATATGAAAACGTCACACATAGTAATAAAATGTGTGTTTTGTGTTTTTAAGGAGACTGCCAATCTAATAATAAATTCAGTGCACAGTAGCATTAGCTTACAAATCTTTAATGACCTTGTAATTTTTTATTACCACAGGCTGCAGCAGATGATCTTTAGAAAAACTCCATTCCTTCTTTTCATAGAGAAATTCTATACACCACTGAAATCATGTCGTCAATCTGCAGTCTCGGCCATGCTCTTATACCCTATATGGAACTCCGGATCTAATAGAAATTTTTCTACGAGACAAATGAACATTTTTTTCTTGAATACCACTGTATCGTCTGAATTATTATTAAAAGTGTTGAAATGTAAATTCATTAGACCGGCAGCCTCCTTAAAAATAACGCAAACCAGCATCCTTTGCCAGTGTGGTAGTGTTTTTTCCATGTACGGAAAAAACATCTAGATCCTTCCAAAACTTATCTTTTTCCTCATCCTCACATCCAACCTGTGGAGCATAACCACTGGCAACGTTCAACATCAGACCTTCTACTTCTATCTTCAGACATATCACCCTATCTACACTTGTTTCACCTCTACTACGTTCTTTGCTAACTCCTCTTTCAAGACTAGTATGTGCACACAAGATCAAGGCACCAGTATGAGTAATACTATTTCACTTAACTTGATAAACAACTATGTTTTCTGGTTATGTATACAAACATTTGTATGACTTTTAAATGGTCCCATGATGAGCTTATGTGCAGTCACTTTGAAAGTTGTTCCACTTTAAGCAATTACAAACTCCAATAAAAGCCTGGTCAGAAATGGATGGGTTTACTTTAGAAACTGAATAATGGGGCAATAATGGGGCAAGAACTCTACAGCTGCAAGCCCTGTAAAAATGTAGGTACGAGTCAAAACCATATACAGCTGCCAAAATCAGGCCCAATTTTGACCAACATGCCTCATATCTTCCTGGATGTCAAACAAAACTGTCTGATATTTGGGGTTATTGTGATTTCAGAATTGTTTTGCATTTTACATTACAATGTTATGCATTCTAAATTGATTAAAAAGTGCACACGATGTCCCAGAATTACTATTTGGCCTACAGGTTGGAGGTTAAAACAGAAACATTTGATTTTCTCTTTTCACAGATGCGGCAGTGGGCACTGGTTTAATGATGCCTAACAAGATCATTGAGAGAAACTGCCATAATGTTCAAAACCTGGAGTTATGGAATTTTCTTCCTTCTGGATGTGTCCTAATACGACATCTTTTTGGATAAAGTTAATGATGACCTGTTATGTAGTGACAGCTAACAGTGAGTGAACTGGGACTGAACACAAGTGCACAGTGATAATGAAGTGATGTTGTTCTATGAGATATTTGATGTGATCATTTCATATAGCTAGGCGCAATTCTTAATATAATTTCAGCACCTTTACCATTTTACTGTTACTGTTGAAAATGCCTTAAACAACTGTGTGTAAGCCCTTTTATGATCTGTAACGATTATTGCAGTATTAGATTCTGTGATTGGCCATTGTGCTTTGTATTAACCAATTAAAAGTTCTCAATGGAGAAGCATATTCAGTGTAGCTAAATTTTTCAAGTTGTTGATTTTCTACTGGGTGTGTAAATGAAACAAAGAAACATTTTTCCCAAGCAATCCTAATCTGAATCTTTTAATTGGCACGTGCTGCTACAGTCCATACTACACAATAAACTGAGAATGATATAAGATAACTAGTGCTGGTAGTTCACATTATTGTTTATATTTTAGAATCCCATTTAATACAAATCTTTTCAACTTCGAGAACATTGTAAAAATCCATAGTAACCATCTTTTTGTGTTTTTTTTATATTTTTTAGAGTCAGTTCAATTGTCATGATTGTTGAAGTTCAACTGTCAAAATAAAGAGATTGAAAGTATGTATTATGGCTGATCATTTATTATTGCTTTTATTGTTTTGGTTAATGTTTTTACATTGTTTTAAATGTTGTTTGTTAATTTATGTAAGTACACCATTCTTTTATCTGATGAAATAAAAGGTAACTGTAAAATGTTCATGTAAGCTGGAATTTAAACACCAAAATAACCACAAAAATATTTATGTTTACAGAAATGGATTATAATATTGGTAGTTTTAACAGAAACTTAAGATGTTAATACATCCCAAGCACCGTAAATTAATATAGGGTTAAAAACATATAATTTTACATTATTTTTGTTTATTTAAAAAGCTGAATCCAATGATTTTAATGTTGAAATCTCATTGATAAACAGTACATTGTAAGAGTTTGTGGGTTGATCAACCAACATTACCTACCTAACATTGTTAGGCATTGCAAATCTTAATATTCTGTATTTATTTGTTTTACACAATGTCCCAACTCTATTGGAATTGGGGTTGTATGTTGTCTCTGCTGAGTCTCACTGGTTCTACTCAGTGGTTCTAACAACACCAGAAGTAGTGGACTCAAATTTCATGATTTGATTGGGGTCACATTTCGGTAAATATGCAGAGAACTGGTAAAGGATTTATGAGATTGACCTGCAGAGCCACACAGGACTGCGTGTGGGTCCTAAGGTGTAGCTACATCTGGGCCCGTATTTATCAAACTTCTTAGAGTGGAATTTTGGACTTAAGTGCTGAAAAATTCTTAGATTTGCTCCTACTCACAGAGTTAAGTGTAAGTGCCAGTTATCAAAACTCTCAAGTATAAGAATCACTCTTAATCTCCCGAAAAGTTAAGACTGCTCCAGAGGACTCATAAGTTGTTAAGAGTTGCCACTAGGGAGCTGAGATGGCACTGAGAAGACAGAGACGCGTGCGAACCTTCATTTTAGGTACACATTTCAATTTTATAGATATATAAATATGCACACAAATATGCACAATGCACAAATATGCACAATAATTAGGCATTAAGATAAGCATGGGTTAAATTTTTTTTTCTTTTTTTCGTGCAAGAGTGTAATATTCATGCTGCGATTTTCATACTTTAATTTTAAGCTTTGACTTCTGCCTTGTCAGTTATTGTATGTCATTTGGGAGTGAGTCCTCTGCCAGACTTCCTTCAGACGCTCACTTTTCCTCCGGCCATTCATGACTGGTGGTGTTTGGAAGCGCTGTCAGAGAGGGAGGGGCAGATGGAGAATCTGCGCTCAAGCCAGCAGGGTCGGGAGCACGAGCTTTAATACTGACAGATGCAATTATTTTATTAGCATCACAGTGTTTGTGTGCAAATCTAAATAAATTTTAAAAACATTGTCTTTGAGATATACTTTAGAATTTCATTAATGCAGGATCCATTCCACAGATCACCACAGTGTCTTCCCCCATGATACGCTGCACCACCTCACAAACTGCGCTAAGAGGCTTGCCCGGTGGTCCTCCGCCTGAATGTGATTCAGTTAGAATGTATGCAGTATCCAAAATAAATCAGAGAAAACATATGAATAACAAAAGAAAGAAGGAAACAAATTTTTTATAAAGATTATTTATTAACTACGTAAATACGCTGTTATTTTACAAAAATCATGACTGCAACATTATTAAGTTAAATGTGAAGGTATTTCAACATTTTCTGAATTTTATCTTGACATTTCTCAGGAAATATTCTTGAACATGAAATCCGATCCAGTGATTGGTATTTGCAGGGAGTTTTGAAACGACGTCATCCAGGATCAGCTTTGCGGTACAGCCAGGTGTCGTAAATCAGCTCTGAGACTGACACTTACGAATTGCTCCTACACTTCGCTTAAAGTGAGACTGAGAGGCTGAGAGACTTTTAGTCTCAGCTTTTAACTAAGAATTATTTTAGACATAAGTCAATTCTTAGCAGCATTCTTAGGAGTAATTCTAAGAAGTTTGATAAATACGGGCCCTGGTCTCTGGAATACAATGAGTAGAATTGGTCTACTTCACATAATTTTGCTTTTAGACAGTTGTATCTCATTTTTTTTCCGTGCCCTTGTTGGTTCTGTGACAAATGTCTTGCAACAGCAATTGTCTGCCGGGTTAACACGTGATTTGTGTTTACTCAAATGTATTACCAAAAGATTTGACTAATTCTGACAAACTCCTTTCAAGTAACATGTGAAATGTTATGAAGTAATCTATTTGCACTTAAAAGGTTTGCATTACACTATCATTTGTCAAAGGATTTCAAATAGCATGATTATTAATAGCAATAAATGAGACAAGTTTATTAGACTAAATTTGCAAAAATTCTCATATGTCTGGCATTTTCAATATATCAAAATCCCAGCATTATTTAGAAAAGGAGAATGTTAAATCACATTTTTTCCCTTTATTGTTTCAAATACTATAAATAGTCTCACAAGAACTCACCATTTATTATCAGCAGAAGTGCTGTGAACAGCAGGATTAGAGACTTCATTGTGATGATCTACTCCCAAACCTGTGAGCAAGATTAGGGATGCAATTCAACCCATATCTGGTAATACATGAAATAATTATAATATTTATAATGGGTATGCAACTTAATAAAGCACAAGAGATATATCTACTTAATTATCTACAGAACATCTATCAGTTGCTGACAACTTTCTGCAACAGTAATTACAAAAATTTATAATTAGTCACAACAAATATGCTGAGACTAATTAATAATAATTTGATTAATTATTAATAATTATTTGAGTAATTATATAATCTATGGGAAAGTGCAGTATGATTATTAAGCTCCAATATGAAAGATGAGTAAATATAAGTGGTGCTTACCAGAGAAACATCTGCAGAATTCTTAGGGTATCCCTCTCTCTCTCTCTTTCTCTCTCTCTCTCTCTCTCTCTCTCTCTCTCTCTCTCTCGTTCTCTCCAGCAGTGGTGTTTGTGTGTCGTTGTGCTGCTACTGTTCATGCACTGATTGAGGTGTCCTGTGCCACATTTATACCTGAGCTGATGTATCTGTGCACGTGTCAGAGGACTGAACAAAAGGGGCATTTTAAACTGAGTTCCAAACCAGTTCTTCTGTGGATTCTTTAGGCCTGTCATCGATTCACCAGTTTACTTCCTCTTACTCTAAGAAAGAAATATCAAAGATAAAACAGCAAGAGAGCAGGAATGCAGGGTCATTCATATCATGTTTCAGTAAGGAAATCTTTCTAATGAACATTCAGACATGCACACCAGCAAAACACACTTATTTTATAGCTTGTTTGTATTCATAACAATAAATGCCAATAATGTCACATGACTAGTGAATTATAATAATATAATTTAACATTGTGGTGGAGCACTAGAGTGCTAATACTAGACTACTGTGTTATTGTGATTGTGATTGAGCGCCACAGTGATTAGCAGAATAGATATGTCCTGATGTCTTGGCAACAGCTTTGAACCCTCTCAAAATTCTCACTTATCTGGTTTCTAGATATTTAGATTATTTCAGGTATTGGGAGCTAAAACTAGCATGTGGGCAGAGGTGTCAATTCCAGGTTCAGAAAGTAAAAGTCCTCACCAGGATTTTGCTAATTTCTAATTAGTGCAATCCAGGTAAAATTAGTGGAATCTACACAATCCAGGAAGCCTGAGCAAAATCCTCTCTTTCTCACTCTTAATCTCTCTTTTTTTAAGTAACGTTCAGGTACTTTCCCTATGTATGTGTTTCTACAGCATGTTCAATCTTGTGCAACTTATTGATATTCAGGTTGTAGTTTCTATGCTGCATAACTGGTATTTCCCGTATCCACTATCTAATTCTCATGTGTCACAAATTGACTTGTATCATATTAATAGATCCTGAGTTACTTTTCAAAGTTCAGCTGTTTAGCGAGCATTACATAATATTAATGTTTAGGTACTCACTACAGTGAAGAATTGCTAGTGCATAGATTACCCCATCAAAATGACAGCTGTCTTCCCAAAGCTAAGCCCCTCCCATCAAACCCTCCCCAATTAGGTAAAAAGTCAACCCTGCCCCTCCCCACCATGTTAGAAGACATTATAAAACAACGATTATAACAGGTCCATTTATGGCTCAATCCAAAATGCCGCACTTAAGCAGTATGTTCTTTCAGTAGGTGACTGGGCAGTACGCTACAACCTCTGACATACTATGTTCACCATTTTACCTACGTCATATGACATATGATGTCACATGATTACTGCTAAATGCTCCAGTTGAATCATTGTACAGGACAGTGTGCTGTAATCGCATACTTCAAAATGGCTTTCGATTCAGTAAACCATCTGGGTACTTTTCGCTTACTGTTCAATGCATACTATACAAATGTATATAGTGTTTTGACGCATATGTGCATTGATATACAAACCGGATTGGGACACTAAACAAAATGTGAATAAAAACTGAACGCAATGATGTGGACGTGCCAACAACTAATATTTTATTCAGAATAGAACACAAATCACAGATCAATCGTTTAAACTGAGAGAATGTATAATTTTAAGGGGAAAATATGTTGTTTCAAAATTTCATGGCGTCAGCAAATCCCAAAAAAGTTGGAACAAGGCCATTTTTACCACTGTGTGCCTCTCTGGTCTGGATGACATGGCGTCCCAGTGTTCCAAAAAGAACTTCAAATCGTGACTCATCTGACCACAGAACAGTCTTCCATTTTGTCGCACTCCATTTTAAATGACCCCTGGCCCAGTGCAAATGTCTGAGCTTGTGGAGCTTGCTTAGAAATGGCTTTGCACTATAGCAGGGGTGCTCATTATGTCGATCGCGATCGACCGGTCGATCGCGAAGGAAGTGTCGGTCGATCGCGAAGGAATGTGCGTAGATCGCGTCACATAAAATAGTAGTAGATGAATCGCACATCTGCACTGACGGTTGTATTTGTATTTTGATTGACATTCACGGTAGCCAATCTGCAATCCACTCAACAAATTACGTTCGCCACCCCATGGTCAACCCCCCCCCGGTCAACAAATTACGGTCGCCACACCCCCCCCCCCCCCGCTCAACAAATTACGTTCGCCGCCACCCCGGTAGCTCTTTCTGACTTGGTCATCTTATTATAAGTAGCTCGCAAGCTGAAAACTGTGGGCACCCCTGCACTATAGAGTTTCAGCTGGTCCAGTATAGTAATACGGGACTTTGGGTAAGTAGGTTTAATATGGCTGCTAATCATTATTAATGGGTTTAGCTAATTTGGTCCTGTCTTTGTTTGTTTGTTTGTTTGTTTGTTTGTAGGCTGCCGGGTGCTTCATCCTCTTCACCGGGCCAACACTCAGTTTCGCCGTGTTGAGCTTTGCTCTGGCTGCGATTCTGCTGTGTTGTTCTGTTCTGCTGTAATGTTGTAACGCTGTAACGCTGTTGTTCTGCTATTTCGCATTTATGGTGTTTTATTATCGTGCACTCTCACTTTGTGCTGGCTCTACCAAACAGCGGTACTACGTGAGCGAGGCCGAGTGCCATACTTGCATATGGCAGCACGTGGGAGTTCATTAGAATCAGCGCGCGTGTGTGTGTGTGTCCGTGTGAGGTTGTGTGAGTGTAAGTGGGTATTAATTCCTTGTTTTCGAAATTATTGTTTTGGTTATTTGGTTTGTTTATTTCCTTGTTTGTGTTTAGATTTGGTTAGTTATTTTGTTTCATGTGGTTTATTTTCTTTGGGCCTCGGATTCCTCCTGGGGGGTGGTTGGGCTGTTTGTGGTGCCCTTCTTGGGGATGTGATATCTGCTGTGCCCTCTGGGATGTGATATTTGAGTCGAGTGTACAACTTCTCGTGCGTGTGTGTAATCACTGGAGTTTGGGGAATTGTCTTACTGCTGGCCTGGTGTGCTCAGCCATCCTTTGGTGGTATTGTACAGGGCCAATAATTATATTTCATTTGTTCTTTTGGCAGGAGCAGGGGCGAACAGTAGGGAGGCCACAGCCAGTGGTGGTGGGAATTTGCGTCCGTGAGTTCACCCTTAGGGTAGTGTAGTGTCACTGGGGGTTGAAGTCTGCGTATCTTGCATGTGGTTCTGTTGAACCACTCTGTGGCGATGGTCCTCTCTCTGGTAAGCCCCTCCCCTGCCTGTTTTGATTTGTTTTTTTTGTATTTGTGTAAGGTTGGTTGTTTTGTGGGTTTATGCTGACCATACCCACCGTGTGAGTGAGCGAGTGAGTGTGTGTGGGCGCAACCATTTTAATAGAAGAGTGAAAAAAATACAATTGAATACCTTTTGTTGGAAAATAAACATTTCTACGCTAACCCTGTCTCTGTCTTAATTGCACGAACCTGATGATTGAGTGGGAACCCTGGTAATTGGGATTAATTTGAGGGGTTTGTGCTCACAAATTCACTTTCCCTCGCGAGCTTATACCCCCGGGGGTGGCGTAGCCAGAGTTACTTCTTGGTTTCTGCCACACCACTACACAGGGTTTATGATGATAAGTTAAGTCTTTGGTATTTTACACTGGGTAACACCATTCTGGTATTGCTGCATAAAAATGGTGGAATTGGTGATCCATCTCAGTTACATTTACTGAGATTAAACTTTTGATCTGTCATCTATGTTCTATTATGAATAAAATACTGATATTTGCCATCTCCACATCATTGCATTCAGTTTTTATTCACAATTTGTTGAGTGTCCCAACCTTTTTGGAATCCGGTTTGTATATACATATTTTATATGTATACAGTGTTTTCTATTCTATTTTTATTTTATTTCATCATTACCTGCACTGTAATGTCGGGTGTACCAACAAGTACACACCGCATCAAACCCAAGAGAGTAGTAGACCCAAGTGCAGACAAAACGCAAAGACTAAAATGTGTGCGTGCGTCCACACACACACACACACACACACACACACACATACTGGTTTTTATGTCTTACGAGGACATTCCTTGCCAAACCAGTTAAAATGTGGTTTACAGGGACCTACCTTTCCCATTGCTCTAAAGTGTTGCTGGCTACATCAAAAAATCTGGATTTTTTTGCAGAACATGAATATCACTTCAGATTTCTTCTAGACAAAATCAAACTCTTTACATGTCAACCTGACATTATGCTTGCATATGGGGACATGTTGAAAATGTCCCGCCTATAGCTAGAATATGGTCTATAAGGTCTTACCTGCTTTACCAGTACACTGATTTAACAATACACAAAAATGGCCATTTCACTGTTTTAGAAGGACAAGGATGGTTTACTAGAACTTGACTATACACAAACACAAACATGACTGCTTGAAGCATTACCAAGACAGGCATGCTTAAGAAGAACAAGTCCTTGCATTGAATAAACTTTGGACATAATGAGTTTATAGCTTCGTTAATCATAATTTGTATTTTAATGTAAATTATATAAAAAAACAAGAGAATAATCTCTCTTCTTTCATTTTTAAGGAAAAAAAAAACAAACATAATTTGTTAACTTAAACAAAATTATGTATTATTGTAAAATCAATTAGACTGGGCTTTCCTTTGAAATGTTTTCCCTCTGTTTCTAACAAAATCTCTTATATTTTGTACTGTTCGGCCTGCCAGTACAGGATCCTCAGCATCTTTGCACTGCTGACATTCTTCCATCGTGGCCAGTTTTCCTTTTGTTATATGAGGCTTGAAGTGTTTCATCACAGCCATCACTTCTTGTTTAGACCACAGTGTTTTTGTCCTTTTCCCATGACCTTTGATTTCTGCTGCAGAATTGTCATTGCCCACTATTAAAAAAACAAACAAACAAAAAACAAGTTACAAATTTTGCATTAAGCAAATGTAAAATGATTTACTGTCACAGAATTACAAAAGTTTGAGATTACTGTGATCATGTAATATCCTAATGATTAGCTGCCATGTAAATTGTGATTAACAGTTAAAATTCTGTGTGACACCTAATGTCCATTTATGTGATTAAATTAAATACCAGGAGAGCATCCCACAGCAATGCTCCTATCTGTCTGGGTCTTCTGTATCTCTATAAAAAAGGGAATTGCAATGAATCAGCATGTGTATTTGAAAATAGATGTAAACATTTGTTTCTCTGCATACTTTGCTATCGCCTTTTCATCCTATCCTTCAATTGACTCCCACAGAACAGTGCACCAACAAAATAAAATCCAGTGGGATCTTGTGACCACTGATGAAAAACTAGAGGATGACAAAAGAATTGTGCAGCAAAAAGATTGACTTTGCATCTACAAGGCAGACCAACAAAGTAGCAGTGTGTAATAGAGTGTACAGTATGTGGACAGTGTGTGCAACACTGCTGTGTCTCATCCATCTGTGCCTGAGTGGTCCATCAGCTCAAATACAGGGGTCCAGACCACTGATGAATGGGTTAATGGAGGGCTAACAAAGTATGTATGGGAACAAATGCTCTACAATCTGTACTTGCAGAACTACAAAGTGGTCCTACATGTAAGTGGAGCTGATTAAATGCACAAAGTGTGTATGTGGAAATACTGCTAATAAAGTGACTAGAAAGTAAACACATTACAAAACAAATATCAGTAGCAAGGGATGACTGGATGAAACAATACCATGTAGTTAAAATTTTTATCTTTAGATTAGAAGACAAGCAAACCATTTACGGTGGTGTGGTGGTTAGCACTGTCGCCTCACAGCAAGTCGGTCTGGGTTCGATTCTCAGTCTGGGCTGCTCTGTGTGGAGTTTGCATGTTCTCCCTGTGCCTGTGTGGGTTTCCTCCGGGTACTCCGGTTTACTCCCACAGTCCAAAGACATGCGAGTTAGGTTGATTGATCATGCTAAATTGCCCGTAGGTGTGAGTGCGTGCGTGTGTGTTGGCCATGCGATGGACTGGCGACCTGCCCATGGTGTACCCTGCCCATGGTGTACCCCCGTGACCCCGACTAGTGGGATTAAGAGGTTCAGATAATGGATGGATGGATGGCTACATAATCGTTGTTAAACTCACGAGTCTGTCTTGGGGCGCTCATGGAATCAACCACAGCTTCATTTTCGGGTTCACTTCCATCACTGACATCAGACGTATTGATCTCATCTGAAAATTAGGAACAAGCAAAACTCAAATGGCATACATTATTGAATGTAAGTTTAATGTAAGTTAATAGCACCATATTTTAGATCAAATGGTTCATTGTGAAATTTGAACATGTAAAGGGCAGCTAATGTTAATATCATGAAAGAAAAGAAAGGTCCCATTCTGACAACATATAATTTCCATTTCCATGTCCTATGTATGTAAAATTATGCTCACATTTACTTCAATGTAAGACTAAACTAAACATATAACAATGCATACCTTCAATCTCAATGTCATCAAGTGATTTGCCTTGTAGATCGGGGAGACACCCTTTTTCCATGGCCAACAAAAGTTTTGATATTTTAGCCAGCTGAGTTGTTGCTTCTGGAAGCCTATAATACTCACGGTGCACACGAATGTCATGTCCCAAGAAGTCTGCAACTTGATCCAATTCGTTATTTTTCAGATTAAGAATTTGAGAGAGAGTGGCCACATGTTTACGCAAGTGTGTTGACCGTAGATGTTCTGGATTTCGTGCACCACACTGAACTGCATAGAATCTCAGACAGTCCTGGCCTCTGTAATGACTTTGACAGCTGGGTCTGGCAAACAAGAAGCAGTTGGCATCTTGAACCCCACATGCATTCCTTTTGCTCACCAAAAGAGACAGAGCATCTACCATGTCTGGTGTGAGAAGGACAGCAACCTTTCTCCCCCTTTTACCTTTGATCTCAACTCTGCTAAAATGGCTGCAGAGTTTCTGTTCAAATGCAGAAAGGCCAACTGCAACATCTTCATGGAGAAGAGTTTTATCTCTTTCTTGAAAGTTTTTAAGATGCATCTTGGAGACTTCACCAGCACGTCTTCTGTTAAAAACAATTATTCTTGCGAGTGTAGTTTTAGCAAGGTCTGCATAGCTTTGTGGTGATGGTGTCTTTTTTAGGTTTTCAGATGCTGCATCTGCTGTTGTCTCCAGGTGTTTGTGAAGAAGCTGAACATCATGAGTGAAAGGCAGTGTTGATGGCTTGTTGAACTTTGCTTCATTCAGTGTGCTTAAAGCTTGGTGTGAGATTAGCTCTGACCATTTGGTGGTGTACAATCTTTTGAACATCTCAGTAGATTTTACCAAATCCTCATCTTCAGCCATAAGAGCCCTACACTGAACGATCTCACATATCTTCTGCAAAGTGTGCCCCAATTTCAATGCTAGGCTTGGTGTGTGGTAGCAGTTCTTTTCTTCATCATATCCTGACACCTTCCGTACAGCTTGAATAACTTTTGAAAAATTGGCAGGTTTTACAGCTTCTTCCAGGCTATGTATAGAAGACTCACTGCGCAATGCCATCAAAAACCTCCCTATTTCACGAAGCTTCTGTCGAACATACTCATGTTTGGTAGGGTCATTGCCATGTTTGTTAAAGAAAGACTGCGCTAACTGAAGAATGCAGAAATCATTCCGAACTACAGAGCCAACATCGTCTTGCTTCATTGCACTCAAAAGCTTCCAAACTCCTTGGGATATCTGTTGTGAGAATGTAGACTCTGCCAGAGCAGCTAGACCCAAAACCTTGGTTCTTCCTTGTTGTTCATTTAGTAACCCTGGTTTTGAGGAACATCTTCTTACATGACGCCACAGATCTTTACGTAGAAACATCCCTTTGCAATACATGCAATGTACAAATTGTTTTGAATTGCAAACTCGGTTTGGTCTTCGTTTTAGTTTAAGCAATCCACTTCCTTTCTGTAAAACATTGGAATTATGTTGATAATTACCCTTATTCCTAATTTTTTCCAGTAATCTTTTACGTTCCTTGGAGTGCTTTGGAAATGACAGTGCTTCAGCCACTTCAACTTCAGTCATGTGGATTTTCAGGTGCCGAGAAATTTTGGATTGTGGTTTCCCACAAATGTAACAGTAGTTTTTGCTGTTCTTAGAACAAGAAATTACAGCTGATTTTTCGGCAACAGGCACTGTATCCCTCTGTTCTGTCCCTGATACATTCTGAAAATCAGTCTCACCAGCTGCAACTCTTGCATCCAAGAGCTCTTCCCTTGTAGGTGTTACAGTGACTGATCTGGATGAACCCAAGTCCATTCCACTGTCTAAAGCAGCATCATCTGAAGAAAGTTGGACATCCAAAATTGGCTTGACCCAATTGGCTACATTTGTTGAAAATACATCTCCTTCTTTTGAGTTGTCCAATTCATTATCTGTTTCTACATCTGTCAACTGCTTCTCATAACAAAATAAATCTACATCTTCACTTAAACAAGCTCCTTTCCTGGCCTGCAGACATTGTTTTTTGCCATTGCTTCTGCTTGCATATTTTAGGACCAACACTGAACTGCAAGATTCCGAAAACTTGGAGTGAACTTCCATGTTCTGCTCACTGACTTGGTCTTTTTCACATCCTACTTCAAACTCCACTGAACTGTCTGATTCACTGTCTGACTCTGTATCTGGAACATAATCTTCATCTGATAATAACTGATCCTCATCAGAACTTGAATCCCTTTTACCCTAATATCAGAAATAGAAGGTCACTATACATTACTTAGTATAAAACCGTAAAAGTTCAAAAAACAATATACTTACCCATGACACCAAATCTCTGTCAATCTTTCCAAGTTTTTCAAAGCAGGACTTGTGCCAGAAACAGGAGCAGACTACAAGACTACAATATAGCATTGATGCCTCTAAAGGAAATTAAGGAGCACATCACAACTGCAGCAAAACAAAAACATGGCTAACACTACATGCACTGCAATGTTTAAACATTTTTTTAAGGATTGACTCGACATCAGAAACAAACTAATTTTCAATAACATTCTTATGTTCCACTGTGTGGAAATAATTTATAGTTATTTTTTTCCACCAATTCACAATCACTTTAAAAAAAACAATGGTATTAATTAGTTGCTGTTATCTGACTATGATGATGATTATTGACCTTTACATCTCAGACCAATCCACTTGAGGGCTGCAACAGGTCCGACACAAGCAACGCATTTGTTCATGCTTGAAACAGTTGCAAGGACTATCTCATGTTTACAGTTCTGTTGGCAAAAAATATCATGATTTAATCAGAAAATAGGTTTCAATCCATACAACCATGGTTTGAAAATCTGTAGTCCAAAAAACAGAAATGAAAAACATTTTGATTCATTCATCCATCACACCAACAGCAATGTTATTTTTTCAGAAATGGCATAAAGATGTTCCAGAGACAAGGTACCACTATCCTTGTATCATTGGTAGGTACATGTGATGTCAGTATCATGGTCAAACACAACCTTAAATACACATATTAAGTATTTAGCCAATACAACACAACATTCAGGCAACTTCCATTAACTGAACTCATCAAGTTCTGCTACTGAATGTAGGGGTTCATAGTCTGACGTAATTTTTAGAGTTCTTTCTTCCTCAGGGACATAAATGATAACTGAAATGCATTTATCCAAATCTGCTGTTGTGGACAGCAAATGTTTGTGCAACAGGTCCTCAAAAATAGATTTGTGGGATCAAATGGTAATTAAGAATGGTATGTCAATACAAATTACCTGTCGTGGCTCTTTGTCAGGTGATAAGGTAGCCATTGTAGCACTGGCAACTGGTCCTTTTGCAGGAATGGCCTAAAAATGTTACAGAGACAAGATACCACCATCATTGTACCATTGGTAAGCACCAGTGCACTATGTTCCTGTGATGTCAATATATGGAAATGGTGTGAAAACAATATGCAAGATAGTCTGTGATTTGAAATACAGCTTCAGAAAAAGAAGTCCCTCGAGACCACAATCACGTCATACACTATACACTATACACATCAACTGGCTGCCATTAACATGCACTGATAAACTACTACAGTCTCCCTGTAAACCACAGCGTGCTTACAAAACAGGTCTAAACTTAACACAACCTGGTGCACACAATATCCTACCAAACACTGCACTTACAATAAGTTGTAGTGTCCTAATATTAAAGGTTCCTATCACACACATTGACACATGAATATTCCTTAAGTAAAGACAAAGCACTTTGAGATATTCTGTCACTATCCTCATTAAACACGATGTTCTCTCATAACAGGTCATGGTCAAAACTTTAAATACACATATTAAGGATTTAGCCAATACAACACAATATTCAGGCAACTTCCATTTACTGAACTCATCAAGTTCTGCTAGTGAATGCAGGGGTTCATAATCTGACATAATTTTTATAGTTCTTTCTTCCTCAGGGATCATAAAAGAATTGAGGCAATCACATAGTGAATTGTTTACTGTAACTCCAAAGAAATGTGCCACATTTTTCTGAAAATCACAGCATTGTGTCTCAAAATTACCTCTTGTGCTACTTCACATGGAATCTGTGAATGATGCTCCTCAGTCCACAACTGGTCCTTCATGGTCAGTGGTGCAGAAGTTGTTTCCTCAGCATCCATCTCAGCTAAATTCTAGAAACACAAATAAGATTCAGAAATGTGACACCAAACATTCCTGAAGGAAAGTAAAAAGTGTTATCTTTTAAAACCCCTCACTTCTTATTTAGGCAATTCCCATTTAGGGGTCGCCACAGGGGATCAAACTCCTCCATCTGAGCCTGTCCTGAGTGTCCTCCACTGACACACCAGCCACTCTCATATCCTCTACCACTGCATCCATAAACCTCCTCTTAGGTCTATCTCTCCTCCTCTTGCATGGAAGTTCCATCCTCAAGACCCTCCTACCAATATACCTCTCCTCCCTCCTCTATACATGTCCAAACCAACTCAATCTCGCTTCTCTAACTTTATCTCCAAAACATGCTACATGTGTTGATCCTCTAATAAACTCATTTCTGATCCTATCCTTCCTCGTCACTCCAAATGAGAATCTCAACATCTTCATCTCAGACACCTCCATCTCCCTCACCTGTCTCTTTGTCAGTGCCACTGTCTCCAGTCCATACAACATAGCAGGTCTCACTACTGTCCTATAGATCTTTCCTTTCATTCTAGCCGACACCCTTCTATCACAGATCACCCCAGACACTTTATGCCATCCACATCACCCTGCCTGCACTCTCTTCTTTACCTCTCTTTCACTTCCTCCATTACTCTGTACCCTCGACCCTAAGTAGGTAAACTCATCAACCTTCACCAAATCAACTCTTTGTAACTGGACCTGTCCACCGTCTGCCCTCTCATTCACACACATGTACTCTGTTTTACTCCTGCTCACTTTCATTGCCCTGCTCTCCAAAGCATATCTCCATCTTTCCAAGCTCACCTCCACCTGCTCCCTACTCTCACTACAGATCACAATGTCATCAGCAAACATCATAGTCCAAGGGGACTCCTGCCTAACCTCGTCCGTCAGTCTGTCCATGACAATTGCGAACAGGAAGGGACTCAGGGCTGATCCCTGATGTAGTCCTACCCCCACTTTAAACTCGTCTGTCATTCCTATCGCACATCTCACTGCTGTCACACCGTTCTCATACATATCCTGCACTACCCTCACATACTTTTCTGCTACTCCTGACTTCCTCATACAATACCACAGTGCCTGTCTCGGTACTCTATCATAAGCTTTCTCTAAGTCAACAAACACACAATGTAACTCCTTCTGTCCTTCCCTATACTTCTCCATTAACACTCTCAAAGCAAACATAGCATATGTGGTGCACTTAGCTGGCATGAAACCATACTGCTGCTCACAGATCTCTACCTCTCCTCTAAGCCCAACTTCCACTACTCTTTCCCAGATTTTCAGGCTGTGACTGATCAACTTTATTCCCCTGTAATTACTACAGCTCTGACCATCGCCCTTATTCTTGAAAATTGGCACCATTATGCTTCGTCTCCACTCCTCAGGCATCTTTTGACCTTCCAAGATTCTGTTAAATAACCCAGTCAAAAACTCCACTGCTGTCTTTCCCAAACATTTCCATGCCTCCACAGGAATATCATCCCGTCCAACTGCCTTACCACACTTCATTCTCCGAATTGCAGCCCTTACTTCCTCCTTGCTCACCTGAGGCACTTCCTGATTCACAACCTCTACCTCTTCTAACCTTCTTTCCCTTTCATTCTCTTGATTATTCAGTTCCTCAAAATACCCCTTCCACCTTCCCAAGACACTCTTCTCACCGGACAGCACATTTCCATCTTTATCCTTTATCATCCTAACCTGCTGCACATCCTGCCCATCACGGTTTCTCTGTCTGGCCAATCTGTACAGATAATTTTCCCCTTCCTTAGTGTTCAACTTCTCATACAGCTTGCTATATGCCTTCTCTTTAGCTTCTGCCACTGCTCTCTTTGCCTTACGACACATCTCCTTGTACCTCTGTCTATTTTCTTCATCTCGCTGAAAATCCCAATTATTTTTAGCCAACCGCTTTCCTCTCAAACTATCCTGAACGTCCTCATTCCACCACCACAACTCATTGTCTATCTTCCTCTGTCCTGAGGTCACACCAAGTACCTTCCTAGCCACATCCCTCACTGCATTTGAAGTCTCATCCCAGGTATCCAGAACACCACCACCGTTACCCAGTACCTGCCTCACCTCATCTCTGAATTTTACACCACAGTCTTCATCTTTTAACTTCCACCACCTGATCTTAGGTTCCGCTCTCACTCTCTTCCTCTTCTTCACCTTCAAAACCATCCTACATATCCCCATCCTATGCTGTTTAGCTACACTCTCCCCTGGTAACACCTTGCAATCACTAACTTCTTTCAGGTTTTGTCTCCTACAGAGGATATAGTCGACCTGTGTGCATCTTTCCCCACTCTTATATGTTACCCTGTGCTCTTCCTTTTTCGTAAAGTGTTAACTACAGCCATCTTTATCCTTTTAGCAAAATCTACCACCATTTGTCCTTCCGTATTCCTTTCATTAACACCATATCTACCCAACACCTCCTCATCACCACTGTTCCCTCCACCAACATGTCCATTTAAATCTGCTCCAATAACCACTCTCTCTTCTTTAGGAACCTGCAAAACAACTTCATCTAACTCTCTCCAGAATTCCCCTTTCTCCTCCACATCACAACCTACCTGAGGAGCATAAGCACTGATGACATTCACTATCACCCCATCTATCTCTAACTTTACACAGATCACCCTGTCACTTACTCTCTTTACCTCCACTACACTCTTACTAAACTCATCCTTCAGGACTACCCCTACTCCATTACTCTTTCTGTCTACTCCATGATAGAAGAGTTTGAAGCCACCACCAATGCTCCTGGTCTTGTTCCCCTTCCACTTGGTCTCCTGTACACACAGTATATTTATCTTCCTCCTCTCCATCGCATCACCTAGCTCTCTCCCTTTACCTGTCATAGAGCCCACATTCAACGTACCAACTCTAACCTCCACTTTCCTGCTCTGCCTCCTCTCCTTCAGCTTCAGAACCCTCTTCCCCCCTCTCCTCCTCCTCCTCCTTGTCCCAACAGTAGTCCAATTTCCACTAATGCCCTGTTGGACAACAGCACCAGTGGTGGTCGTTGTTAACCCGGGCCTCGACCGATCCGGTATGGAATTTCTATTTTTGATCTGCATCATTTGATTTGGCGCAGTTTTTACACCGGATGCCCTTCCTGACGCAACCTTCCCTATTTATCCGGGCTTGGGACCAGCACTAAAATACAATGGTGTGTGCACCCTAGTGGCTAGGTTTTAAAAACCCTCACTAACCTATTACAGTTTTTCTCAGTCGCTTTGGTTCATTTCTCAGATCAGAATTGAAATTCTCAAAACTGTTCATTCAGTCTCCACATCTCCTTGTCACTTGTGCACATCATGATTGCATTTCTCATTGTGTTTAACATTTTGCAAATGCTTTTGTACATATTGCAAAAGGACATGGACAATTGTCTGTTGTTTTTTACATTATCAGTTGCTTATGACATGTTTATCAAAATGTGTTGTAAGGATTGTTTGTTGAATTGTCTTACCCTCCAAAACATTTTATCTTTAGGTCATCGCCTAGGTCATTATATGCAAAAGTGCTGAACATGTTGTCATAATCTCTAAGGCATCATTTTACATTTATTTATTTAGGTTATTTGTTTGTTACATTTTGGTAATTTATCCTAATATGATTAAATTATTTGCAAGTGAACATTCAGTTACAGTAAGAAAGGGAATTGGTGAAGGCTTAGATCAATCAATGGTCTCAACCATAGGTCAGAGGTGCGTCTCATGAACCTTTACTGTAATTGGCAAACATTTATAGACACTAAACACTGCAGTATCACAAAGTCTCATAATGGAAGGGTGAACAGCCAATAAGAGGAGTAAGTAAGTGTGGTATAAGGCTAAGGGGACAAAACAGTGAAATAAGGGCAACAATTGTGGACCATGTCTTACATGTAAGTCGTGGTCTTACAATGGCTGAAGCTGGTCGTTGGAAGGTGCAGCGTTCTTGAAATCAAAAGCTTAGCTAGTTTCCATCAGAATATACAGTCTACACTGACTGTGACTTATAATTGCACTGACAACATGACTAAGTATTTTGACCTTGTTCATAGGCAATGGCACACAGACTAGATATTCTGATGGCACTGACAAATTGACTGACCTAAAAATTTGCTTTTGGGGCAAAAACAAAGAATTTTGAGTGAAGTGTGTGCTTTTACAGGTATTTCATTGAGTTTTGCTGTTTGCATTAACTGTTTTGAGAAAGTTGTGATGCCAATGTAAAGCATGATGTGAGAAATGAACCAAATCGACTGAGAAAAACTGTACTATTCCTTGGGTAATACAATTTGACCGTAAATGATAACTGAAATGTAATTATCCAAATCTGCTGTTGTGGACAGCAAATGTTTGTGCAACAGGTCCTCAAAAATAGATTTGTGGGATCAAAAGTTAATTAAGAATAGTATGTCAATACAAATGACCTGTTGTGGCTCTTTGTCAGGTGATAAGGTAGCCATTGTAGCACTGACAACTGGTCCTTTTGCAGGAATGGCCTAAAAATGTTACAGAGACAAGATACCACCATCATTGTATCATTGGTAAGCACCAGTGCACTATGTTCCTGTGATGTCAGTATATGGAAATGGTTTGAAAACAATGTGCAAGATAGTCTGTGATTTGAAATACAGCTTCAGAAAAAGAAGTCCCTCGAGACCACAATCACGTCATACACTATACACTATACACATCAACTGGCTGCCATTAACATGCACTGATAAACTACTACAGCCTCCCTGTAAACCACAGCGTGCTTACAAAACAGGTCTAAACTTAACACAACTTGGTACACACAATATCCTAGCAAACACTGCAGTTACAATAAGTTGTAGTGTCCTGATATTAAAGGTTGCTGTCACACACATTGACACATGAATATTCCCTAAGTAAAGACAAAGCACTTTGAGATATTCTGTCACTATCCTCATTAAAAAAGATGTTCTCTCATAACAGGTCATGGTCAAACACAATCTTAAATACAAATATTAAGGATTTAGCCAATACAACACAACATTCAGGCAACTTCCATTCACTGAACGCATCAAGTTCTGCTAGTGAATGCAGGGGTTCATAATCTGACATAATTTTTATAGTTCTTTCTTCCTCAGGGACCATAAAAGAATTGAGGCAATCACATAGTGAATGTTTACTGTAACTCTAAAAAAATGTGCCACATTTTTCTGAAAATCACAGCATTGTGTCTCAAAATTACCTCTTGTGCTACTTCACATGGAATCTGTGAATGGTGCTCCTCAGTCCACAACTGGTCCTTCATGGTCAGTGGTGCAGACGGTGTTTCCTCAGCATCCATCTCAGCTAAATTCTAGAAACACAAATAAGATTCAGAAATGTGACACCAAACATTCCTGAAGGAAAGTAAAAAGTGTTATCTTTTAAAAACCCTGACTAACTTACTGCTATTCCTTGGGTAATACAATTTGACCGTAAATGATAACTGAAATGCATTTATACAAATCTGCTGTTGTGGACAGCAAATGTTTGTGCAACAGGTCCTCAAAAATAGATTTGTGGGATCAAATGGCAATTAAGAATAGTATGTCAATACAAATTACCTGTCGTGGCTCTTTGTCAGGTGATAAGGTAGCCATTGTAGCACTGGCAACTGGTCCTTTTGCAGAAATGGCCTAAAAATGTTACAGAAACAAGATACCACTATCATTGTATCATTGGTAAGCACCAGTGCACCATGTTCCTGTGATGTCAGTATATGGAAATGGTGTGAAAACAATGTGCAAGAGAGTCTGTGATGTGAAATATATTTTCAGAAAAAGAAGTCCCTCGAGACCACAATCACGTCATACACTATACACTATACACATTAACTGGCTGCCATTAACATGCACTGAAAAACTACTACAGCCTTCCTGTAAACCACAGCGTGCTTACAAAACAGGTCCAAACTTAACACAACCTGGTACACACATTATCGTAGCAAACACTGCAGTTACAATAAGTTGTAGTGTCCTGACATTAAAGGTTGCTGTCACACACATTGACACATGAATATTCCTTAAGTAAAGACAAAGCACTTTGAGATATTCTGTCACTGTCCTCATTAAACACGATGTTCTCTCATAACAGGTCATGGTCAAACACAACCTTAAATACACATATTAAGGATTTAGCCAATACAACACAACATTCAGGCAACTTCCATTCACTGAACTCATCAAGTTCTGCTAGTGAATGCAGGGGTTCATAATCTGACATAAGTTTTATAGTTCTTTCTTCCTCAGGGACCATAAAAGAATTGAGGCAATCACATAGTGAATTGTTTACTGTAACTCCAAAAAAATGTGCCACATTTTTCTGAAAATCACAGCATTGTATCTCAAAATTACCTCTTGTGCTACTTCACATGGAATCTGTGAATGGTGCTCCTCAGTCCACAACTGGTCCTTCATGGTCAGTGGTGCAGACGTTGTTTCCTCAGCATCCATCTCAGCTAAATTCTAGAAACACCAATAAGATTCAGAAATGTGACCCCAAACATTCTTGAAGGAAAGTAAAAAGTGTTATCTTTTAAAAGCCCTGACTAACTTACTGCTATTCCTTATGTAACAAAATTTGACAGTAAATGATACCTGAAATGCATTTATCTACATCTGCTGTTGTGGACAGCAGATTTTTGTGTAACAATCCTTCAAAAATAGATTTGTGGGATCAAAAGGTAATTAAGAATGGTATGGAAATACAAATTACCTGTCGTGGCTCTTTGTCAGGTGATAAGGTAGCCATTGTAGCACTGGCAACAGGTTCTTTTCCAGGAACAGCCTGAAGACGTTTCAGAGTCAAGATACCACCTGCATCATTGCTAGTTACCAGTGGACTATGGTCATGTGTTGTCAGTACAGTATATGGAAATGGTGTGTAAACAATATGCAAGATAATCTGTGACAAACTACGGCTTCAGAAAAAGAAGTCCCTCGAGACCACAATTTTGTCCTACACTATACTTATCAACATTAACTGGTTGACATTAACATGCACAGGAATCAATGCCATTACCTAGTATTTTGATTAAAACAGGCTCACTTAAACAGGAGACATACAATTTAAGAACAGACTACAAGTGTTATTCGTTGAGTTAGTGCTCATTTTAAGTACTCAAGAAACAGGTCTACATTTCGATCTACGTTTGAAGACAGCAAGAGACTCTGTAGTCTGTCTGAGACTCTGCACCTTACAACGAGCAAGAGACTCTGCAGCTTACAAAACAGGTCTATGCTTAACTCAACCTCAACCTAGTGCACACAATATCCCAGCAAACGCTGCAGTTACAATATGTAGCAATGTCCTTATATAGAAGGTTCCTGTGACACACATTGACTCATGGATTAAGCTTGACCAGCAAATTCTTAATATCCTTAAACACACTGCACTCACAGGACACGTCTGAGCCATGCACAGCTCAAATACACTCACTGAATTTATTTAAATATATCTGCATATGGAATGTTGCTTTAATTATAGTGAATGCTCATATCTTAATACCTTGCATCTCCATGGCCATTCAGAGTCTCCGTAGTTGTATGTGATCTCTTCTCCAGGACTAATGCTCCTTGTTGCAAATAAACACAAATGGGGTTTTCCCGCTACTCTGATTGTTTTCATTTTGCTGTTTGGGCTAACATGGTCATCATTCACAAGTCTCCCAAGAGACTTATCTTCCAAAGAAGCATCAACACTGAAACATTAAAATAAAGCATAAGAGACTATTTTTTGTACAATGAATAAAGGAATATCTTTTTTTTATCACAGCATAACCTCAAAAATAAACACCACACAACCACGTCATGTACACCTCCTTGTATTTACACTCATTATCAATTTATTCAGCACCACTTCAAGGTGCTCTTTATTGTTCTACAGTTACATTCTATCAATTACTTCAGTTTGTCTGCATACTTTACTAGTCCCCTTCACCCTGTTCTTCAATGGTCAGGACCACCACAGTGGTAGATCATTCTCATCAATGCAGTCACACTGGGAGTCCTGACCACTAAAGAGGGTGAAAGGAGGCAAAGTATGCAAAGAAACCACTGGATTATATTCTTTTATTGTATAACTATAAAAACCATACATATGGTAAGTTGTACTAATCAAATGCATGAGTGTGGATACAAACAGGTGGACTTAATGAAGTGACTGGTCAGTGTGTAGCTACAAGCGAGTATAATATACATACCAAAAAAGCTTTCCATTGTAACGAAATTCAAACATGAAAACTTTCAGTGCTTCTTTATATATTCTCTGTCTTCTTTCGCATTCATGTTTGTTTATTAGGTCCCCTCTGTATTCCAAAAGAAAATCTCCCTTATCAAAATGGACACAGCTGAAAACTCCACGGCCTACATGAGAAAACAGAGAACATGTCAAGCTAGGTCTTCCCAGTCCTGGACTTCTTGTTGCTATTGGAAAACATCACATTAAACCACAACAATGCAAAACAAATACATGCTATTACGCATTAATATTAAATTACCTTTATCCGGATTTATATACTTCACATCAAACCCGTCTTTGTCTTTACAAGCAGATGTAAAATATGCAGCCTCCTCTTTTGGATTAAGCTTTCTCTTCCTCAGCTCCATGGCAACTCAAGTGCTACTCTTCCTAGCAAAAAAAATCTTAAGTTTTACTTTGCTCTTTCATATCATTAAATACATCTTAGTCTGTTTATTTGATTGTTCAGGACTTATAGCTAACATATTAGCCCACATTTCTGCATTTTTGAACAGTTATGAGTTTCTGAATGGCTGGAGAGTGCTGTGATGAGCGAGTTCACTTAATTCACAGCATATAAACAATGCAGGGCCAACTGTCATAAGAACATGCTGGTAATAAGGTTACTGAAAATACATAACTGTCTTTTGTGATTTTTGTGATTGTATGTGTGTCTTTTTGGGTTTATCTAATTAGTGTTGTATAGTTTGCAAAGAAAAAACAATGTAGACTGACTTAATGACAAGTACAAACTAACCAACCATTAATAACCACTACAGGGGGTTTTATTCATGCTCACAATGTGATTTGGGGGAGCTGAACTACCTGAGATAGTTATCTACAAATATGAATGGCATTTTAAATTGTATGATGATATATTCAAATACAGTAAACATCATAAACATCAGAGCACATATTCATGCAGATTAAACCCAACAAAAGTGAGAAAATAACTGAACTAACCTAGCACTCACCCAATCACAGAACACTCCCTAACACTGGCTAGCTAGCTGACAAGCTTATAGGCTACTACTACTTAGATGGGGTGAAATGTTTAGTAACAAATGAATTCTAAATCAAAATAATCATTTAAACATTTTAAATTACGGCATTGAAGCTAGCGCTACTCATTCTATATTGTATATAGACTGTGCTGGTGTGATTAGCTAAGAAATTATATAACACAATTAGCTTGATGCTAACGTTATATTGGAAATCCCATAGACATGCTAGCGGAAGTTAGCATTATAATCGCGGTGCTAATTGACTTTCTAAAACATCAAGTACAGCATACTTTCTCATGTAGAAGCATCAAAGCACTGATAAATGTTTGTGATAAATGTTTGTGCTCTAACCCAGCAGGCTAGAGCTACTCATTCTATGTTGTATTAAAGAGTAGACTAGACCACATATTCATGCAGATTAAACCCAACAAAAGTGAGAAAATAACTGAACTAACCTAGCACTCACCCAGTCACAGAACACTCCCTAACACTGGCTAGCTAGCTGACAAGCTTATAGGCTACTACTACTCAAATGGAGTGACATGTTTAGTAACAAATGAATTCTAAATCAAAATAATCATTTAAACATTTTAAATTACGGCATTGAAGCTAGCGCTACTCATTCTATATTGTATATAGACTGTGCTGGTGTGATTAGCTAAGAAATTATATAACACAATTAGCTTGATGCTAACGTTATATTGGAAATCCCATAGGCATGCTAGCGGAAATTAGCATTATAATCGCGGTGATAATTGGCTTTCTAAAACATCAAGTACAGCATACTTTCTCATGTAGAAGCATCAAAGCACTGATAAATGTTTGTGATAAATGTTTGTGCTCTAACCCAACAGGCTAGAGCTACTCATTCTATGTTGTATTAAAGAGTAGACTAGACTAGCTAAGTAATTTGATGCTAACGTTATACTACAAGCCCATGGAAATGTTAGAGGAAATCAGCGTTCTTGTAGTCGGGACAAATAGCTTTCTAAGACCCAACATAAAGCTTAATTTATCATTCAGACAAATCTAAAGTATTAATAAATGTTTAGCAATTATACAACAACAGTGTTTGTATTTATAAAGGTCATTACCTTACCTGATTTTCCAGCCTTTAGAAATTATGGGATGATTAGTATGACGTGGCATCTGCGTAGTGAAACTCCGCCCACTGATCAGATAACACTGGCATGATTGACAGAGCTTTTAGCCAATTACAGCTTGAGTAGTCAGTTTAAAGCCCAACCAATCAGAAATCGCAAATCGTAACACTGAGGGCACACAGGAGCTTTTCCGACACCAGGCTACAGGGGGCGCTATACTAAATTCTGGGACAACACTGTGTAAAGCGATTTTCATGGTTTTATGGTGTATAAGGACATGGCCCCAAAATTTGAGAGGGAGCTTCTCTCACTTAGATAAGACCATCTACAGTGCTGGAATTATGAGGACACCAGCCCTGTCCTGATAAACCCAAATGTCCTGGTAATGTCGGTATGTAATCAGGTGAAAAGTCTCTGTAAACCACATAAACCAACGCACACACACACACAAGCAGCAAAACCAAACACACGAGACGCAGAATGAACTCAACGCGTAGAAAATAAATGTGACCACAAACATACGGGAGAAAGATGCAACAGAAATGACGTGGAGAAAACTCAACGTGAGAAACCGAATCTTAGGACGCCAGGGGAAGTAACTAGCAGCAGGCAGAATGCCACGACGAAACAAAAACCCTTCCCAAAATAAAAGAACAGATAGGAAGCAGGGGGAAAACTTGAGGTAGGCTAGTAAGCAACACAGGAGATAGTTACTCGAATAAGTAGTAGAAAAGCAAGAGAGATAAGAGAGGGCGAGAAAGAGCATAAGGTGGCGAGACACCTAAACATAAGAAACACAACCACAGATCACAGAGAAAGGGCTGAGGACGTGAAGGCCAGCCAAAACAATTCAGCAGTGATCCGTTTCGCTGAACTTCCTTAAGAAGCCATAGAGACAGCTGAAACGGATCACTGCTGATTGCGCCTGGAGAGTCTACGACTGACTCAAATGCCTCTAGTGCAGGGGTCACCAACCTTTTTGAAACTGGGAGCTACTTCTTGGATACCAATTATTGCAGAGGGCTACCAGATTAATACGCATCAAACGAGCGAAAAGTTGTTGAGTGGGGTGTCAATTACTGAGCGGGAAGACCGCTAGCAACCGCGGACAATCTATAATAGTAGCAAAAACATAAACGATGCAGCGCTTTGGTGCATGGCGCTATAGTGAGCTATTTTTAAAACAAGCCCGCGGGCGACTCGTGACGTCCTCGCGGGCGACATGGCATCACGTTGGTGACCCCTGACCTAATGTGGTTAGGGGGAGCGGCAGCCGAGCCAGCCCTGACATTATTATTATTAGACCTTTATTTATACAGGTAGTCCCATTGACACTTGGCATCTCATTTACAAGAGAGACCCGTTTTACAAGAGAGACCTGTTTGACATGCTCTTTAGCTGCTGTAATGTACAAATTTCCCTGTGGTGGGATCATTAAAGTCTTATCTTATGTATATGGACATGTGGTCCTTTATATGGTCCTATATACACATTCTCTCCACCTCTCCTTTAGGTAAAAGTCAACCTCTCTCAACCCCTTCCCACCCTTGTTGGAAAACATTTTCCATCAAAATGACTGACAGCTGTCACGCCCTCCTCACCTCTCCCCTTCTTAGAATTTCCCTTCTGACAAACTGATGATCACTGTAGGCCATTACCATCAAAACTAACCATTACCTGCTTTTTTCTTGAAAATAACCCTGGTACCGAGTCTCTCCAAGTGCCCTTCTCTTACACACACACACACACACACACACACACACACACACACACACACACACACACACACACACACACACACACACACAATGGACAACCTCTCCTTTAGTCTGTCTTTATCAATTATATCTAACTGATTGACTTGTATTATACTAATATATCCTGTGTAACCTTCAGTTCAGCTCAAGCATTACCTAATGTAAATATTTAACAGTGCAAAAACATCTAGATTAGTGTGTCTATAATAGTGCATCTATATTAGTGCATCTCTAGTAGTGCACCTTGTCAGCTGTAACTTGTGTGGGGTTCCATTACTATTGCAGAGAATTGCTTGAACATGAATCCCAGTCTGATTTATAGGTTCACTTAACAGTTTCTTTGAGATGTCATCAGTTGTAAAATATGTTTATTGGCCAATAATGTTTTCATATATGAGTAATTAACAGTTTTTATTAGTCACTTTGGTACTCACATCATTTACATTTAGGCCGTTTATCAGATGCTCTAATCCAGGGCGACGTACAAAGTGCTTTGCCATCTGTTCACAGACAACATCCTACATAGTAGCACAGGTAGGTCAGAATTCAAGATCCCCTTGAGCCAGATGACTACTAAACTACAGGAATCAATGCTCTTACCGAGTATTTAAATAAACAGGCTCACTTAAACAGGAATAAAAACTTTTAAGCACAATTACCCAAAGAAAGATGAACATACAATTTAAGAATGAGGACAAGTGATATCTGCTGAGTTATTGGTCATTTAAGTACTCAACAAAGAGGTGAGTCTTCAGTCTACGGTTGAAGACAGCAAGAGGCTCTGCAGTCCGAGCAGTAAGTGGAAGGCCGTTCCACCATCTCGGAGCAGGACAGAGAACAGAGCATAAGGTGGATCATGACCAGTTCTATCTGTGGTCTATTTGGGAAGCCTTATATACATTGAGAAATGGGGAGGAGGAAGGAGGAGGAAGACAAGAAGCTTACGGGGGTAAGTGTGGGATGAAGGTGAAGAGGAAGAGGAGTTTAAGGAGGGGTCACTGTGGGATGAAGGTGAGGGCACTTGGGCAATCAACTTTGGGAAGTTAAGACTTCAAAGTATATACAAACAGAGGACAGGGGATATACAAACAAAGGACAGAGGTGCTGGGCATGCAAATGTGGGCAACCATCACACTTCTCAGGGATCCTGATGGTTGCCCCACCAGGGGTTGATCTCCATAGAGACCAAAGGGTGAGATCTGAAAGAAGCATATTTTCTCTCAATTCCTCCTTTGATTCTCCCTCATGGAGAATCACTAAACTATAACTAGGACTATAACTACAAATAAAAAACATATATAGTAAGAGAAATCACAAACAAAACAAACAACAATAACCGATATGACTGTACAAGGTAGAACAAGGCTTATCTCTGCAATGTTATGCCAGAAAGGCCCAAGAAGTCCATGTAACCAAGTGTCAGAACTGTTCATGTTTGATACTTGGTCATGCAAATTTCGGAGGTCACTGAGGATGTTTGAGATGTGTCCATTGGTGTCGTCCTAGTGACGTCCACAATGACTTTTTGGACAGGATGCAGAAGATCTTGTCCTCGTCGTGCAGATGTTTTTTTGATAAACATGACATAAGCAATTGATAATGCAAAAAACAACAGACAATTGTCCATGTCCATTTGCAAAATGTACAAAAGCATTTGCAAAATGTCAAACACAATGAGAAATGCAATTATGATGTGCACAAGTGACAAGGAGATGTGGAGATTGAATGAACAGTTTTGAGAATTTCAATTCTGATCTAAGAAATGAACCAAACTGACTAATGGGCGCTGTGTAGCGTTGGTCCAATGGGGGACGGCGCTACTTCCCATGAGTCCCTGCGGCTCCAGTATTGCTTGTATGTCGATATATGTCTGTGCTTGCATTTATTGATTATGGGTTTGATTATGTGTGCTGTTAGTTTGTTACTCTGTGTTAGTTTATGTAGATGTACTGAACCTCCCTGAACCTCCCTGCCATGTGTGTGTAATGTTGTTGTATTTATGACATTCCCTCATGTACAAGCTGAGTCTGTTCTGTGTGATCACAGCTCCACTGGATTAAAAGAGCCTTGTTGTGTTGCAGTGGATCTGTTTGCTGCCTCTCCTTCCTACACCAAGCCACAGTAATTTTAATATTTTTGTATTAACTTTATGTACAACCTCACTGTTCATATTGTTTTAGCGGTGGGGTAAAACTACTTTTCACATACAGAATGTTGCTAAACAGACACTTATCTTAAATTCAACAATACATAACAGAACTATAATTGCTTTAATACTTGAGGTTTGCTGGCATTTTTTTTTACCTACATCTGTAGTACCAGCGGCAGTATCTCACATCATAGCACTGCTTCTTATGTAATATCGCTTAAATGTATTGTAAGGTATGTTGCAATGTTATTTTTTCAATGTGTATATATAATTATTGCACTGCATCATTGTTTAAGTACAAATATAGGTAGGAAAGTATGTGCATATTAGAATTACTAATTGTACATAATTATATATCAGCCCTTCATGTAGAATTGGCCCCAGTACTAAATGATGTATAGATGTTGACACTTGGTAATAATCTGTGTCTCCTCCTCTTCTTCTGAACAGATTAGAGAATCCACTTGAGGGTGTTCTTCAGAAACAGGTGATATGAATTATAATGATTATGGTAACTTAAGGAGTAGGGCTAAGAAAAGCCCTACTCCTTAAGTGGAGAGAGAGCGTTTTCTGCATTGTTTGACACATATTAGTCAACGTCAAATACTATTTCTTTCTTCATTGTTTAGTTTTATTTCTTACTTAAATATTTTTTTAACCCTGAAGGTTAAATAGAAAAAAAACATGTTATAATAGCATGGAAAACTATCAACTAATCAAACTCTATCAACTCATGCATACAATTTCCTGATACATGAAAGAAGCTTTCTAATTTAAGCAGCAATGTACCAAGCTTTTTCACACAAGCTTTTTGTAAAGGTTCACTCTCATCAAAAAAAGAGACAACATTATCTTCTGCATCAATTACACCAGGGGTGCCCACAAGTTTTCAGCTTGAGAGCTACTTATAAGATGACCAAGTCAGAATGATCTACCTATTTATTTTTTAGCGTCGTGTGTCGATCGCTGACGGGGTGGGGTGGGGTGGGGGGGTGTTTGGCGGTGATGTCTGTGTGTCGATTGTTGACGGGGGGTGGGGGGGCAATGTGTGTCGATCGTTGACCGGGGGGGTTGCGTGTGTCAAACCCTAGACGTCAGATTGGCTACCATGCAGATGGACGATAGCCTGTCATTCATCCACTACTTTTTAATGTCATGCGATCTACCCACACTTCCTTCGCGATCGACCGGTAGATCGCGATCGACGTAATGGGCACCGTAATGGGCATCTGTGACTGAACTACAGGGCTGCAAAACTACACTTTTAAAATCCCTTGTCGAATGAGGAGTGTGTTTTCTGCCCTTGTGAGCAAATGTTCCATACACATTTGTGCTGAAGTCACAACCACTGAAAACACATTCAACCGATTCTTGCTGTGTCAGATGATGCCTTATATGTGCAAAAAAAATGTTCTGTCGTGAATTTGTTTGATCTATAGTTTTGACAACAGAAGCAGAGCTCTCTGCTCAATAACAAATCAGAGCAATGGTGTCTTGTGATTATCATTCCTTAGCTGTTCGTACTAATTACAAAATTACCTTTTATCTCACAGACGTTTAGATGCCTGGTACAGTGAACATCTTAGGAGCTATGAATTGGAGTCCACACGCAACACACTAGTTCTTGAGCAACATGAGCTGAGTGATGTGTACCCTTTGGCTGCTTACTTTGTTTCAGGAAAGCTGATGGTTACATTAAAACATCGCATTTGCTTATCACACTAAGTATCACAAAAGTAGTAGTCAGTGTGAGAAAACATTGACTAGTGGAAACTCTCTAGTCTGTATTTCTTTTAGTGTTGTTTTCTATGCACAGGGATAACTACTAGCAATTACTGGATTAACCAATAGCAGTCTGTGTACGTCAGGGCTCTGCAATTCCAAATTTTTAACTTTAGAAACATGTCTTTAACCATGCTTTGGTAGAATTGTTTTCTTGATCCAGTTCACTTTTTTTCTTCAAAGCACTTACAACATAGTTTTTACATCTTCTATGTCTTGTATGTCTCTGAGGTTAGGATGCCATATTATATTCATTCTTATTAGCCACTCTCTTTTGTGAAGTCTTGTTAGTTGTTTATTCTAACTAAATCAAATTCTTGTAATGGGTATAGTAAGAGACCATTTATTCTTCCAAAGACCATTTATTCTTTTTTATCTTCTCTTCCTCTTTCATACCCAAGGCCATGTCCCAGTCAGCTAAACTGTGTGTCATTCTAGAGGATCATGACATTTGCAAACTGACATTGCCTCTAGGAATTCCGAGTACAGTTGAGGAACTTGTTTCAAATGTTCAAGACACTTTTTCCCTTAAAGGAGATTTTTGCCTTCAATATAAAGATCCCGACTTTGACAAACTGATTTACAGTTTGTCACCTTGACCACAACAGAGGATGTCAAAGATAAAGACACGATTAAAGTTATACAGATGGATCCTCCAGTCATCCTCACATTTACTCCTGTAGAAGAATTACCAACTATCTCAAATTTTGAATAAAATGACCATCAGTCTTCTGTGGATGATGACTCATCAGCTCACTCTTCTGGATGTTCAGGTATAATATTGTCTTCCTCTCCAGAATGTCTCTCCAGTTGTCACTCTCTGCCTTGGTCAGGACAGTTTCAGTTTCAGTTTCTTTTCATATAATGTGGAACTATTGCTTGAAACTGCAAACGAAGCCTATCGAAAAAAGGGAATTCTTTTCAACAGCCCAAAGGTGAGGTCTGATATCCTAGAGAAACTAGCAGAAAGCATTTTTCGCTATACAGCCTACCCCACGAATACCCAAATACTGGCAGTGACTGAAGCTCTGGTGCAGAAATATCCATGCCTAAAGGAGCCTGGGTCAGGAATGTTTGGATGGCAACAGAGCCTCAAATACAAAATGGGCAATTACCGCTCCAAAATAAGAAACCGTGAGGCTGTCTGCCCTGAGCTTGAGGTGAACAGTTTGAAAAGGAAGCGTCCAGGAGAAAAGGCTCCCGCCAAAGGCATTAAAAGGCTCAGAAAGGCAGAAGTCTTCCTCCTCATCCTTTTGGAGAGACTGCAGAAAGCCTGGAGGTGGGGAAACTAGACCTTCTCATTGAAGTAAAGAAGAAACACAATGAGAAAAACATCAGTCTCAGCAGTACCGTGGACAACGTTGCCTGCTCCCCTAGCTGAGCGCAGCCGGCGCCGGCGTGCAGAACGTAGCCTAAACAAAAGCGGGGAAAGTGAGGGCAGCTACGTGCTAAGCTAAGGCTAAGCCCCCACCGATCTGCGGTTCCCAGCTTATTTCTCGCCAATGTTCGGGCTCTAGTGGGCAAAATGGACGAGCTGCGACTATGGACCACTACACAGAGATGGATCAGGGAGTGTAACATCATGATTGTGACGGAATCGTGGCTGAACGGCGACATTGCCGATACCGCGGTGGAGCTGGACGGACGCAGCATGTTCAGAGTGGCTAAGGACTCAAGTAAGAGCGCGCGGGGGGGGGGGGGTCTGTGCATCTATGTTAACAAACTGTGGTGCACAGACTCCACAGTAACTGAACATCGGTGCTCTTCTAACCTAGAATACCTGATGATAAAGAACATTCAGCTGTTATTGTTACTGCTACTTACATCCCTCCTGATGCTAACGCTAGGCTGTATAATAATAACCACTATTATTATTACCATGGCAAATTTGAACATTCAGCTGACATGTAAATAACACATCACAATAGTTGATCAATACAGTTTCAATACAGTCTCCAACATGTTCATGTACATATCTACATACTCATAGTGAATCTATTTTTGCACATTTATAATAGTAATTTATTCTAACATACTGTAATCTCTTGCACTATGTATACTTATTGCACACTTGCCCTGTCTATTTTTGCACTATTGCTACTGTTTGCACTTCTGGTAGATGCTAACTGCATTTCGTTGTCATGTACCTGTACTGAGCAATGACAATACAGTTGAATCTATCTATCTATATCTATCTATGCTTAACACTTCTTTCATTTTACCTGTAATTTGGTTTGTATGCATAAAAACAAAGAACAACGGATTTTGTATAATGTAGTGGAGTACAATGTAAGACGATTGACTTGGAAATGTAGTGGAATTTAAGTAAAATGTTATTCAGAATAGAAATACTTGAGTACAAATTAAATGTACTTAGTTACTGTCCATCACTGCATGGGATATTATGCTGATATGCTGTTTTGTTTGTGAATTTGCTAGACATGAATAAAGATGAGCCAGGTGACCACTACATTAATCATGTCCTGAAGATATTTTTGTGCAGGCAGAGTGTCAACAGTGAAGTTCTCACTGACGTTTCCATTGTGATCAAAGGCACAGAGGTGTTGGCAGACTGCAAAACAGTAGCAAAAGCCTGCACTGTTTTGATGGGACTCAAATATGCCCTACATTTAAGTTGCCCATCTGAATTGAAGTACACTTTTGAAGTTTTTCAAAAGATTTTTCTTCAGTTGGATCCCATGAAGTTGTCTCTAAAAGTGTCTTTGCGGAACAAACTCCTTTCATGACTGGTTGGCCGTATGCTGTTTTGGTTGTGCTTTTGTGCAGTAAAATTCTCTATCGAAGTTGTTTATTAACTTAAAATGCATGTTTTCTGATGGCCTGTCCTACTGTTCATTGTGTCACACATTAAAGCAGGTGAATACTTGTTCATGTTTCCTAGAAATCTGCCAATAAGGGAACAAAAATGTTTTATGTTCACATATTACTAAATATTACTCAGTTTTACTTTGTCATTTTAACAATGACTTAAATTTAAAAATGTATGCTGTGCTAAAATGACTTTCTTAGATTGCTTACTGAGCAAGTCTGGATTCAAGATCTGTCTTCAAAAACTTTGTAAATATGACAATATGACAAATATGACAAAATATGACAAATATATGTTCAAAGAAAAGTTTGATTATTTGAACGCTGCAGCGTTCACCATCAGATACCTTTTATTTTTATTTTATTTATATAGTGCTTTTGAATGCATGAATAAGCATTCCATGTTCATATTAAAAAAACAATCTAAATGAGCATTTATTGCATTTTGTAAGTATTTGAAGGTTTTTAACTAATAGTTAACTTTCACCAGAATAAAAAAATGTTTTTTAGATTATGTATCATAAATTGATTTGAAAAATGGTAAGCAATTTGGTATGCAGAAATTAAGTAAAGTTTACTAAAAGGATGGATTGAGTAAAACCTAAGTTAAAGTAAAGTTTACTTAAAGAAAGGACTGATTGAAGTTCAGTTCACTTATTTAATTTGTACAATTTAAGTCTTGAAACTGAGTTGAAGTTACTTAAATTTATCTGAAATTAAATTTACTTTAAAAACAAATGCAATTGCAAAAAATTTTTTAAGTAAATTTTACTCATAATTTTATTCAGTGCACACCCATATACACTCTGAGTTTCCACATCTTTTGAGTTGTCTTTATTATTACCTACCTTGTTACTATGTTTGAGTTTCGTTTTATTACGTGTTGAGTCTTATTTTGTGTTTGTGCTTCTTTAGTTTTCTCTCGTATTCTCATGGTCAAGATTCTTTTGTTTTAAGTGTTGACTTATCTGCGTCTTTTGTGTTCTGTGTCTTTCACTGCTGGTATCTGCTTTCCTCACTCTCTCACTGACTAGTAAAACCTGTCATTGGTTTTGTTAGCTCGAGCTGGCACTTGGGTCCACCTCTCTCTCTGTTTTCATGTGGTATGTACGTTCACGTACTCGCCGCGTTACATTCCCTTTGTTAACTGAAAGCTAAAATTCACCTAAGAACAATTTAACCAATTGAGGATAAATTACCAAAATTTTACAAAAAACATTTTACTGTAACTTGGTACAATTGGTGAATGTCAGAAGAGA
The DNA here is from genome assembly GCF_052324685.1 of Brachyhypopomus gauderio. Lineage (NCBI taxonomy): Eukaryota > Metazoa > Chordata > Actinopteri > Gymnotiformes > Hypopomidae > Brachyhypopomus > Brachyhypopomus gauderio. The sequence goes on from NC_135216.1 coordinate 32,413,178, forward strand.
CAGCACAGATAATACAAGTAAATGAAAAAAGTAGCATTTATTCTATGTTGCATAGCTGTTTTTTCCAATATCTTTTGCAACCTATCATTACAGCAACTATTGTCATGATGTGGTTCCTCCTCCACCCTCCTCTGTGAGCCCAGCTGTCATCTCTCTTCTGTCTCGTAATGTCAGCTGTTACGTCAGCTCCATAACTAAGATGCCACTGAAATCTTTAATTCCCTTCACATCTCTCATCTGTGGTTCATTCAACTGCAGCAGACGTCCAACATCTCCTCAGAACTGATGACTTCACCTCCACCTAACAAATAAAACATATTTGTATAGTGCTTTTCACAACACATGTGAAAAAAAAAAAAGCAGCTTTACAGGATTTACACGTTTTAACAATCATATGGGTCCAAATCCCTAATGAGCAAGCCAGAGGCGACAGTGGCAAGGAAAAACTCCCTAGATGGTGGGGAATAGGAAAAAACCTTGGGAGGACCAAGACTCAAAAGGGAACTCATCCTCCATTGGGCGGCCTGTTAACACACAAATTACACAAAAAGAAATTATACAGACACAAGTCACAAACAAATCACACAATCAGGCTAAGTATAAGGTAACTAGAATGAAAGTTCTGGGTGTTGATATTATCAATGTAAATGTCTTGTGATGAACACAAAATAATAATGGTAGGAGACTTTAACATACATTTTGATAATGCAGAGGATCCACTGACAAGGGCTTTTACTTCTATATTGAACTCAGTTGGCATTATACAAAACGTAGTAGGACCTACACATTATCGAAATCATACCCTAGATCTAATCTTAACGTTGGGTATCGACGTAAATAATATAAATATACTTCCGCCAACCGTAGCAATCTCTGATCACTATTTAGTCCAATTCGATCTTCACCTTAACATAAATACCCGCCCGTCTCATCGGCAGTGTATAAAGCGCTCGATAAATTCATCAACAGCAACACAGTTTATTGATACCCTGCCTGATTTAACTGCTTTAACCCACTCGCCATCCGATCCAGGAGAGTTAGATAGTCTAACTGACTGCTTAGAGAATAACTGCAGATCAGCTCTAGATATAGTAGCTCCACTAAAATATAAAAAGGCTAGATCCAAAAAGCTCGCCCCGTGGTACACTGACCAAACTAGAAACTTAAAACAAATAGCACGTAAATTAGAGCGGAAATGGCGATCTACTAAATTGGAAGTATTCCACTGTGCCTGGAAGGATAGCATTATTGACTACAAACGGGCACTCACTAAAGCATGCTCAGCATACTTAGCCTCACTGATTGAGAAAAATAAAAACAATCCTTGATTTCTTTTTAATACTATTTCTAAACTTACAAAAAACCAAGCAGGCGCAAAACCTCAGATTCCAGTAAACCTAACTAGTAATGTATTTATAGATTTCTTTGATAATAAAATTGAGAATATTAGACAAAATATAAAACCTTTTATTAGCAATACAACTGGTATGTCATCTGGTTTGGTTGAAATTGATTTAAATTACATACCGGGAGAAAAACTTGATGCTTTTCATCCACTCCCACAATCAGAATTAGAGAAAATAATTTCTTCCTTAAATTGTACTATCTGCACACTAGACTCAGTTCCCTCAAAGTTATTAAAAGAGGTATTACCAGCTGTAACTGAATCTCTTCTAACTATAGTTAACTCATCCATTACAATAAGTCACATGCCCAAATCATGTAAATTAGCAGTTATTAAACCTCTGATCAACAAACCAAATCTTGATCCGACTGTCCTATCTAATTATAGACCCATTTCGAACACATCATTTATATCTAAGATCATAGAAAAAGCTGTTGCCCAGCAATTATGCCTATATCTGCATAGGAATCACATATTTGAAAAGTTCCAATCTGGCTTTAGGCCCCATCACAGTACTGAAACAGCTTTAGTCAAAGTAACAAATGATCTCCTCCTTGCTTCTGATCAAGGCTATGTATCACTGCTAGTGCTTCTCGATCTTAGTGCAGCTTTTGACACAATTGATCATTGAATCTTGCTAAAGCGGTTAGAATGCTGGGTTGGAGTCTCAGGCACAGCCCTTTTATGGTTTTACTCTTACTTGACAAATTGCCATCAGTTTGTAGAGCTCAATAATATTCCATCCAAACGTACAATAGTTAAATATGGGGTCCCGCAAGGATCCATCTTAGGACCACTATTATTTACATTATATATGCTACCACTGGGCACAGTTATAAACAAACATGGTGTCAATTTTCACTGCTATGCAGATGTCACTCAACTTTACATATCAGCCAAGCCTGATGACAAACTCAGTTTAGGAAAAATTGAGGCCTGTGTAAGAGATATTAAATGCTGGATGTCTCTAAACTTCCTCCAACTAAATGAGGACAAAACAGAAGTTCTCCTTGTGGGCCCTAAGGCCGCTAGACAAAAAATTCCAGATCCAATGCTTAATCTTGCAGACTATCCCATCACACCTGGCACAGTAGCCAAAAACCTAGGCGTCATACTCGACTCCGACCTATCATTTGATAAATACATAGATAATACTACTAGGATAGCTTTTCTATATTTCCGCAACATTGCCAAATTAAGAAATGCATTATCACAGGATGATGCAGAAAAATTGGTGCACGCCTTTGTTAGCTCTAGACTACTGCAATGCACTACTGTCAGGATGTTCAAATAGGACTCTAAATAAACTTCAAATAGTTCAAAATGCCACAGCCAGAGTTCTGACCAGAACTAGAAAATTTCAACATATTACACCAGTCCTATCAGCTCTGCATTGGCTCCCAGTATTGATTTTAAAATTCTATTATTAACATATAAAGCACTGCACGGGCTTGCTCCTGAATACCTCCAGGAACTTATTTCCTACTATGAACCCCCACGTCCACTAAGATCACAGGGTGCTGGTCTTTTATTAGTTCCACAAATTAATAAGGTAACAGCAGGGGGAAGAGCCTTTTCTTATAAGGCCCCCCCAGCTTTGGAACAACCTTCCAAAATGCATACGGGACTCTGACACAGTCACAATCTTTAAGTCTAGGTTGAAAACCCACCTATTTGGTTTAGCGTTTGATAATTAACATCCCCTCTTAGATAAAGGTACAGATCCAGGGGTTCATAGACAAAGGGTTTTATGGTAGACTGGGGCGCTGGTGCTGTCGTCCTGTCACTGCTCGTGGTCACTCAAAACTCAAGCTGCTTTGTGACAACAACTGTTGTAAAAAGCGCTATATAAATAAAATTTGATTGATTGATTGTTTTCATTCCATGTCGGAGTGATGATACTGGTATTGTAGGCTCCGACTGCAGTGTTACTCCCCAGGTGAACCTCGGAGAAGAAAGATATGTGATGTGGTAAATATGTAACAGATTATTCAAAGACCAAACTAAACAGATAAGTTGTGGAGCTATAAAAGAAAAGGCTCTGAACGTGCTGGGTTGTAATGATCAATAAGTTCAGTAAGAAACTCTGGATCTAAGCCATGCAGTGTTTTATATGTTAATAAAAGTATTTTATAGTCAATACAGAATCTAACTGGCAGCCAGTGTAATGACGATAGTACGGGACTAATGTGATCAAATTTTTTAGTTTTCGTTAAAACTCGCGCTGCTGCGTTCTGAACCAGCTGGAGTTTGTTTATTGATTTACTGGTGTTTCTTTTATCCTTTTATCTAATCGAGAGATTACATTTAAAATTTCTCTAGGTGGAAATACCTTAAATGTTTGTTTTAGTTTAGGAGCTCATGCTTTTTGCTGACATTTTGTAGGCTCACACACACGCCAACGTCTATGCAGTTGAACCTTAGATTGTGTTAGAGAAAGCTACTTAATGTATAACTGAAGTATCTATTTTTTATTACTAGTTTTTCAGTACTTAGTATCCATCATTTAACTGAACATCCATCACCTTGTCTGTATTTTCATGTCTATGTGGGCATTTTAGCACTAATGTGAAAAATGTCAAATGTGAATAGTACATAACCAAACAGTAAAGAACACATTGAAAATGTCAAAATATTTATTGCAAGATAACAGTACTATTTTTACATTTGATCTTAAAAGGAACATTTGTTAATAAATACAATTCAAGAATATCATTGTAAAATCATTCTGACATATTCCAATAACATCACAACATTCATGTGCTTCTTTCACAAGTCAATGTAATCTAGAATTATAATCCTGATCATTTTCTCATACCAAATGATAATAATAAGAAACTTATTTAAAATGTAAAGGCAAATATCAGATAATTAAATATTGTTGATTTCACCAGAAAGATTACAGTAAATAACATTTTGTAATCAGAGAGAAACACTAGTGGTTTGACACTAGGTATGTTCACTTACAGCAGACTGGACTGTAGTTCTGTTACTCAATGTTTCTGCCCAGATTGCTATCAGAAAAGGATCTGGGTAGTCTGGAGATCCCAGTGACACTGTAATCTGTTCTAGAGCCCAACACCCTGACAAAATTAGGAAGATATTGGTGTGCTTTTAAAGCCAAGGACAGAGTACCTCAAATATGTCAGAGTACTGTACTGTGTCACTGTCCTGATACAGGACTATAAAGGACACTGATACAGGACACTGTAAAGTGTTCATGGAGTTTGAATAGAAGCAGCAGAAAAGCATCATTTCATTTCTCCTGTAATCAAGAACATCTGCTCCTTACACCCTCATCCATTATGAACCTACTGATGAACACACACTCCAGCTAAAGTTAAACGTAGCTGTCTGTGTCCAGCAGTGAACTCTGAGGTTCACCTGGGGCAGTGCTGTGAACTACTGAGCTCACAGCCAGTAGTTGTGCCCAAGAAAACTACTCATAAGAAAACATGAGAACCATGGAGAGCAGTGTGATGATTCATCTTCTGCTTCTCTCAGTCCTAATGAAGAATGGCCCCATGGAGATGGAGGAGGTGTCATGGAGGTCCACAGACCTCACAGCTTTGTGCTGGTGTCCAGAGTGACTGTTCTGTAAAAAACAATACATTTGTTCTAAATTATAACTGTCAGTTCCTTTCAAAGACCTTTTACACCACAGTATTATAAATCCAAGTGGTACATAAGATTCTCATTGACGTAACTGATAAAATGTCTTTACATCTTAGCTATGTCCTACAGACATATATCTACTTATATACTACTTTGAAAGATCAGAGACTTGACAGAAACATCAATATACAGGTGTTCTGTACATGTGTTTAAACAAACTGCAATACTTGTGCTCTCTGGCTTATTCTGTACTCTGTATGGAACTGTGTGACACACTGACAGATGTCAGAACTCACCGCTGCACAGTTGTTGCTCTGCAGAAGTGAGGTGAAGATAGCTGGTGAATCCTCCTCCAACAATCCTGCAGGTTTTTGTTTCTGGAGCAGCTGTGTTTGTAGAGTACCTGTCTGTGAAGTAGGTGTCTGTAGAATAGATGTCTGTATAGTAGTTAACTATAGAGTTGCTTTTTGTGAAGTAGGTGTCTGTAGAGTCATTTTCTTTGGAGTAGGTATCTGTAAAGTATGTGTCTGTAGAGTCATTGTATTTGAAGTAGGTATCTGTAAAGTAGGTGTCTGTAGAGTCATTGTATTTGGAGTAGGTAGCTGTAAAGTAGGTGTGTGTAGAGTAGTTGTATTTGGAAGAACTGTCTGTAAAAGAGTAATTTTCTTTGGAGTAGGTATCTGTAAAGTAAGAGTCTGTAGAGTAGTTATGTGTGAAATTAATGCCTGTGTTAGAAGTCTGTAGAGTGGATGGCTGAAGAGTAAGTGTTTGTAAAGTATGTTTCTGTAGAGTAGTTGTCTGTGGAATAGCTGTCCACTTGAATATTTCTTTCTGGAATAGTTGGGACAGAATACTTCGTGTCAGACTTTGAGTAGCATTTCTTTGTGTTATAGTTTTTGCCTGTGCAGTAGTTGTTGCTTGTGGAGTAATTGCCTGTAGAGTAGTAGCTGTCCATGCAGCAGTTGTATTTTGAGTAGTATTTGTGCTTTGAGTAGTTTCAGTCTGTGGAACAGTTGTTGTTAGTTTGAGTTGTCTTCTCTGGAGTAATTGGGACAGAGTACTTTGAGAAGTTTTTCTTTGAATAGTTGCCTGTGGAGTAGTATTTTGATTCATCTTTATACTTTCAGTAGTTTGGGTCTGTAGAATAGTTGTCCTTTGACTAGATAGCTGTGGAGCAGTTGTTGTTAATTTGAGCAGTCCTCTCTGGAGTAGTTTGGACAGAGTACTTTGAGTAGTGTCTGTTTGTGGAGTAGTTGTATTTTGAGTAGTAGTCATCTGTGGAGTAGTTGTATTTTTAATAGTAGTTGTATGTGGAGTAGATGTAGTATTTTGAGTAGTAGTTGTCTGTGGAGTAGTTGTAGTATTTTGAGTAGTAGTAGTCTGTGGAATAGTTGTAGTATTTTGAGTAGTAGTCTGTGGAATAGTTGTATTTTGAGTAGTAGTTGTCTGTGGAGTAGTTGTAGTATTTTGAGTAGTAGTTGTCTGTGGAGAAGTTGTATTCTGAATAGTAGTTGTATGTGGAGTAGATGTATTTTGAGTAGTTGTAGTATTTTTAGTAGTAGTTGTCTGTGGAGTAGTTGTATTTTCAGTAGTAGTTGTCCTTGGACTAGTTGTATTTTCAGTAGTAGTTGTCCGTGCAGTAGTTGTATTTTCAGTAGTAGTTGTCCGTGGAGTAGTTGTATTTTCAGTAGTAGTTGTCCATGGAGTAGTTGTATTTTCAGTAGTAGTTGTCCATGGACTAGTTGTATTTTCAGTAGTAGTTGTCCGTGGAGTAGTTGTATTTTCAGTAGTGGTTGTCCATGGAGTAGTTGTATTTTCAGTAGTAGTTGTCTGTGCAGTAGTTATACTTTGAGTAGTTGTAGTAGTCTCTGCAGTAGTCCCTAGTGAGAATGTTGTCCTTGTAGTTGTAGCTTCAGAAATAATAATAAAAAAAATATGGTTTAAAATAAAGTTTAGTTCTTTTATTTTATTTTATTTTATTTTTTTTGATAATTTGATCACAATAATGAATTGTCCTTGCTCTGACTCTCATTGGGTCTGCCTTCAGTACAATCTTGTGTCCCAGAATATATGATATGGTTTTATTGGAGGTAATTCAGTGCAAATTCAATGCTAATTCTATGATAATTCAACCCAATGCTAATTCAGCTGGTCATGTAATTCCAGAGGAATTCATCCAGATCTTAACATCAGAACTCACTACCTGTAGTGACAACAGTTTTGTGTATAGTCAATTGTGCCTCAGTTTTTCCTATGCTTATACATTCAGTGCCAGTACTTTTGCAATAGCAATATTATATATATATATATATATATATATATATATATATATATATATATATATATATATATATGGGAAAAGCCTAACTCCAGTAAGTATGAGTAACACCAGTATGAGTAACTCCAATATGAGTAACACCAGTATGAGTAACAGTACTTTTTTAAATTCTCCACATCATGCTCAATTTCTTCCACATTATGACAGTCATCTTCTATTATAACTTAAAATAGTAGGTGCAGTTTTATATACATGATAAGGAATCTGTTTAGGTCCTGAATCCTGAATCCTGAATCCTGCCTCTGCATGATGCACCACACCTTGTACCTCACTCCACATTAGGTGCACTGACATACATTTGCCTCTCTGTCTCCCCCTGGTGGAACATCTGCTGGAAAGTCCAATACTGATTAGAATAAACGCTATAGTCGTGCCCCTTTCCAACTTTTAACCTTTCAGATTTCTCCTTCTACATAAGGTCTTTATAAACTTCAAGACAGCTGCTGTCTTACAACCTTCTGGTGTCGTCATGTAAACCTATTGATTTACTTTCATTGCTTTTGTCTTGACAAAAAGCTTAGTGTTAAAATTGTGTCTGCAAGGAATTTTTGAAAACAGAATCAGACACCTGGTTGTGGGCACGCCTACTGACACCTGCTCACTCCCAATCAGACACCTGGTTGTGGGCACGCCTACTGACACCTGCTCACTCCCAATCAGACACCTGGTTGTGGGCACGCCTACTGACACCTGCTCACTCCCAATCTGACACCTGATTGTGGGCACGCCTACTGACACTTGCTCACTCCCAATCAGACACCTGGTTGTGGGCACGTCTACACCGTGCACCACGAGAAGCTCCTTGCATTGTCGCCTGGGCTGCCTCACTGGTCTGTGCTGAGTGTCGCCTTTCTCTTCGTTGTTGCTGTCTGGCCTGAGTATTTCAGTTGTGATCACCATGGACAATAAAGCTTTTAGTTTACGGCCTCTGCCTCCTCCTGCCTCTATGCCCGCATCACACACACCTACTGACACCTGCTCCCTCCCGATCAGACACCTGGTTGTGGCCATGCCTATTGACACGTGCTCCCTCCCAATCAGACACCTGGTTGTGGCCACGCCTACTGACACCTGCTCCCTCCCAATCAGACACCTGGTTGTGGCCATGCCTATTGACACGTGCTCCCTCCCAATCAGCAGATTATTAACCACACCCCCCGGGAGGAGTCTGCCTCCTTTGCTCCTCCCATATTTAAGGTGTACAGGTACAGATACAGTGCTGCACATGCCTCCTCAATTCTGAATCCAGCAAGACTCACCACACACTGTATTTAAACTCACATTTGATGGGTAGATTTATCTAAGAGATACTGCAGAAATGCAACACTACTGCCATTATTTAGAAAAGGAAAATGTTAAATTAGGATCTTACCATTAATCATCAGCAGAAGAGCCATACACACTAGGATTAGAGACCTCATTGTGATGATATACTCCCAGATTTACCTGCAGGAATAAAGATTACAAACCAAAACATCTGGTGAATATAAACTAATGCATCATATTTAAAACCGTTCTCCAACTTAATAAAAGAGATGTGTTTATCAAATTATCTACTGAATATCTGCTAAATAACTACTGAAAATACTATAACAGTAAGAGACAATGTTCTGCAGGAATCCTGAACATTCATTCTGCAGTACAGAAATGCACAATTGTTTGTGGTTTGTGGGTGATGTCAGAAATTATGTTTTTATTTTATTGTATTTATAATTTCTAATAAATTAAAATTATAATATATTTATATTATATATATATATATATATATATATATATATATATATATATATATATGAATTAAATTAATAATATAGTCTACAAAATTATATTAATTGTTATAAAGTGTGATTTACGTGAAATCACACAAAAACCACACTTTTTTAAAATGTAAAAGTTCCTATGTGAAAGATGAGTAAAGATGAGTGGTCCTTACCAAAGAAACGGCTGCTGTGCTCTATCTCTCTCTCACTGTCACTCACTCTCTCGTGCTCTCTGTTCCGCAGTGGTGTCTGTGTCTGTGATGTTGCTGATTCAAGTGTCAAATTTATACCTGTACTGATCCACGTGAGGACTGACTTTAAAGGGGCTTTTAAAACCAGTTGTTCAGCGGACAATTCAGCAGTTTACTTCCTCGTACAACAAGAAAGAAACAATTACGATAAAAAAAAACGACAACAGGAAGGCTGAGTTATTCATAGCGTGTGACTGGAAGGAAGTATTTATGTGCATTCTCTCTCTCACATGCATTTCACTTGCATCTTCTGTCTGATTGTCCAGGAGGAGTCTGACCCTGTCTGATTGTCCTGCAGGAGTCTGACCCTGTCTGATTGTTCAGTAGGAGTCTGACCCTGTCTGATTATCCTGCAAGAGTCTGATCCTGTCTGATTGTCCAGTAGGAGTCTGACCCTGTCTGATTGTCCAGTAGGAGTCTGATCCTGTCTGATTATCCTGCAGGAGTCTGATCCTGTCTGATTGTCCAGTAGGAGTCTGATCCTGTCTGATTATCCTGCAGGAGTCTGATCCTGTCTGATTCTCCAGTAGGAGTCTGACCCTGTCTGATTCTCCAGTAGGAGTCTGACCCTGTCTGATTGTCCTGCAGGAGTCTCATCCTGTCTGATTGTCCTGCAGGAGTCTGACCCTGTCTGATTGTCCTGCAGGAGTCTCATCCTGTCTGATTGTCCTGCAGGAGTCTGACCCTGTCTGAGAGCAATTCTGTGATATATAAATCCAATGAATATGAAAATCCTGGATTATTGTAGGAACAGGATGAATCAGTTGGTCAACCATTCAGTCAGTCATACGGTCATTCAGTCAGTCATACAGTCATTGTGTCGGTCAGTACAGTCATTCAGTATTTCGTTTGGTCAGTAAGCTGGTCATATATCCGGTTGGTCAGTTATACAGTCATTCAGTCAGTCATTCAGTCAGTCTTTTAAGTCCTGTGGTAGAGTGGTAGCATTGTTGTCATTCCACAAATGGAAGGTTTGAGGCATAAATTAATTACTACCAGTAAGCAAGAGCCGTTCTTTACGGGAAGTTGTTGGATAGTTAAAATGCTATTTTAGCAATGTGGAGCTAAGCCTTTCTTAGATGGGTTTTCGCCTCACCAGTTTTGAAAACTGCCATTACCTCATCCCTGAAGCAGTCACGTTGCCAGAAACACAGATGTAATACTCCCATTTTTGGTAGCAGTCCAGCATATATAATTTTCCATAACTATTATACACGTGTCTGGGAAAAACAGCCGTGGCAGAACATGGATAATGTGTTTTTGAGAGTATTATAAACAGGGTGTCAGGTATGAAAGGCTGTGTCAGAAAACATATCTTTAAATATGGTTGTGTGTAATATAGCATTTACGCATGAAACTGTAAATGTTGTCCACATTCAATATGTTGGCCAACACACAGAACAAAACCTATTGCTTCAAAAACCTATTATTCAAAGTCTGATCTAGGAGGTCTGGTTCTCAACAGCTGCTGTGTACATAGTCTGATCTAGGAGGTCTGGTTTTCACCAGCTGCTGTGTACATAGTCTGATCTAGGAGGTCTGGTTTTCACCAGCTGCTGTGTACATAGTCTGATCTAGGAGGTCTGGTTCTCAACAGCTGCTGTGTACATAGTCTGGTCTAGGAGGTCTGGTTCTCTGGGCCTGGAGCACTGTACTGCTGAACTGATCCCTGGACATTAGAGACAGTCCATTAACAAACCACTGTAAGTTATCACTATGTATTACCTACACAGAGAGAGAAAGAGAGAGAGATGTTAAGCAAAGGATGAGAGAGAGAGTGAACAATAAAATGGCTTTGTCAGATTCCACTTATACAGGAATGAAAGTGAATGACAATAACGTGCTTATCCCCTTAAATACACAAAACGCAATAATGATTACACATGCCAGCATCTAGTCTCATCGAGGATTCTTCTTCAGGTTTTAGAATAAGCTAAATGACAAATATATCAAACCAAAATTATCTTTATTGTAAAGAACAAAAATGACCAGCCTGGCCCCTCTGGCAGTGTTTGTCAACCCAGTCCATGAGGCTCAACATACAGTTCCACATTTTAGTTCAAACTCTAATTTAAACCCAGGGCTGGATTGAGAAACTGCCCTATCAGATCCTCTGAAGGCAGGGTGTTCTACTGACTAAACTCACTGTAATTCCCTTTATTTGCCATTAAATGGCCCACTATCCCTTTTGTATAGCTCATTTGCCCTTGGTCAGTTCAGTTAGTCAAACATGCCACAGTCAGTTGGCTAATGTGAAAAGAATGCGGCATTGGCAGACGTTGGCATCTCAAGCATATATATATATATACTCACCTCAGATATGACTCCACCTTCACGATCACTTCACATGTTCACTCCACATGTTCACTCCACATGTTCACTTCACATGTTCACTCCACATGTTCATTAAGGACACGTTCATTTCACAAACGGGGCTTTGATATTTTATGGATATTCTAGTGCTGCATCCCTTTACACATGCAGAATGTGGCATTGGCAGTATTTGTGTTGTATCAACTCCGTTATTATAAAACTGCAGTACTGGAGTTTTTTTTGGGTCATAAATCTTAAATCATAAACCCCCCACCAAACCACCCCACCCTCTGCACAAACCAGCTGCACAAACCACTGAATTAATGTAGCTGCACACACCACTGAATTAATGTAGCTGCACACACCAATGAATTAATGTAGCTGCACACACCACTGAATTAATGTAGCTGCACACACCACTGAATTTCAGTTCTTTTGTTTCTGTGCAACACAAAAGTCAAAGTCAATTTTGTTTATATAGCGCTTTTCACAACACATGTTGTCACAAAGCAGCTTTACAATCGTATGGGTCCAGATTCCTAATGAACAAGCCAAAGGTGACAGTGGCGAGGAAAAACTCCCTATGATGTACAAAAGCACATCACAAAGACACTATGGGGCACCATCACATGAGCTATGTGGTAATTCATTGTCATTGCTATTCAGGTCACCTGTGTAAATAGATGAGTCATATGTTCGGTCTCTCACTGGCTCCTCTTAGAGCGCCCCCATGTGGATGACCTGTGTAAGCAAACCTTAAATCATAAAAACACAAACCAGCCAAACACGGATCCAAAGACTGATCATTACTGTTTTGTAATATATAAACACACGCACACATGCACGCATGCACACACACACACACACACACACACACACACACACACACACACACACACACACACACACACACACACACACACACACACACACACAAGATGTATTGTATATAGTGGTCCTGTGGTTAGGGAACCGGTCTTGTGACTGGAGGGTTGTGGGTTTTAGTCCCAGGCCTGAGTACACATATTTAAATACTTATGCTTAAATACTCAGACTCTTCATTGTGAAGTTTGAATTCAAATATTGCATTTCCTATAATTTCATTGTTTTATGTTCATTGAATCATTTATTTGAATGAAAGATTCCTGTACTAACCACATGACTAATGTACTAGTGTATTAACGTCACTCATCATTTATCATTTGTCATTTGGTAAAAAAAAATAAAAATAATAATAATAATCTTTATTTGTATAGCACCTTTCATACATACATGCAACTCAAAGTGCTTTACAGAATAAATAAAAAGAAACATTAAAAGGAAGCAAAGATAAGACAAAAAGAAAATGTTAAAAGAAATTAAAGATAAAAAGGAAACAAACATAATAAAATAATAATAATGTAATAAAATAAATATTAAAAATAACATAAAATGTAACTAAATAAAATAATGTAAAAAGTCAAGTAAATAAGATAATAATAATAATAATAATAATAATAATAATAATAATAATAATAATAATAATAGTTACCATTTGTCGTAGGTTTGTCTAGCGTTTTTGTTTCAGTATTGTATCAGTAGAGATTCTTAACCCATGGACTTTAACCCAATTCTTAACCCAATTGTGGGCCGAGAACGCCACCTTGAGGGCCTCGAAAGAACAACAGTTTTTACCTTTGGGCCACAGAGGGCCGCGGGACCGCATTGATTTTGAATAAGGTGCAATACACTTTTTCACCACTAATAGCGGTAGTGCGTCACTCAGATGGTTTAACAAAGTTTTTAATAGATAGAAGATGAACATTTACTACCAACCGAGAATGGAAACCATTGACTGTATACAGTCAATGATGGAAACCTATTTTAAACGAAAAGTAGAAGACAAAAATGAAGACAACCCGTCAAAAAAGGCCAAAATTGTACAAAAATATAACGCAGACTTTATTAAATATGGTTTTGTGAACGGAGGAGCTATATTTTTATTTGCATTTTTATTACATTTATATTTGTAGTTTATTTCATTTAAAACATTTACATTGAACATTTTTAATTTATTTATTTTATGACCATAATTGTATTTATTGAATTGTCTATTTTTGTTATTATGTTTAAAAAAAACCTATTTTTGTGACGCTGGGCGACGACAGACGGACGAGACACAGAATCCGTTTTTCGCGACAAACGTCACGCTTTATTTTACTGACTGTTGCGCAATAGCGCACGTTAAACATCAAACACACACAGCAACGTGCAGACATAGACAACGACGAGCACAGGACACTGCGCGAGCGCACATTAAATAGACAGACCACATTAGCCCCATGTGATTACGAGACGATTCACAGGTGAGACATTATTCACACTACAGAGCCTTCACCACGAAATTCCACTGACGCAGACAAAGCACGTGGACAACGTTTACACACGCCCAAAAGGGAGGGGCCGGGGTCCTCAACGTGACAGACGCCCCCTCCAAGGGCACTACCTGTCCCGGGGTGCCAACAGGACCGAGTGCCCCGAATCCACGACGATGGGCGGATCCGACGGGCTCAGTCCTGCGTCTGGGAGGTGACCGCCCTCGGGGAAGCGTCCGCTACGGACCGCCTAGACCACCCTCCCTGGGAACACAGGGGGAAAATACGTTAGACATGTTACACGGGACGTTCACAAATACGCACACAGGCACACATACACATAGAGGCACAAACGGGAACAGGGGGTTTGGCACACAGACGGGAAGACATACGAACACTGGCACAGACAAACACGTAACAGGCGCCAGGCTTCGCGCCAGGAGGAGTGCGAGGAGCGGAGAGGGATCGAGAGCTGCGGGTGCTGCGGTGGGCAGCCCCCCGCTTGCCTTTGCTGCAAACCCTCCGTCAGGTGCCGCGTGGCTGGCGGACGCGCCTGGTGCCGCACGTCTGGCGGACGCGTCTGGTGCCGCACGTCTGGCGGACGCGCCTGGTGCCGCACGTCTGGCGGACGCGCCTGGTGCAGCGCCTGGGAGTCCCCCGTCGGTCTCCATGGGTTCCTCACCCTCTAGGATCCCTTCCATGGACTCCACCGGACTCTCACCCCAGGAATAGTCCATGGGGCTTGCCCTGGAAGGTGTGGAGGACGCGTTCTCCCCAGGTGTCCATCGCCCCTTTACGGTTCCCATGGAGGAAGGAAGGCTCTCCTCTTCGTCCTCCGTGTAGGAACCCTCCTCCTCCGTGCAGAGATCGCAGTCCGTGTGCTCGGACACTCCCGAGCACACGGATGGGGGATAGTCCTCCTGCTCCTCCTCACCGTAGTATACGGTGGACGCGTCGTACTCAGACGGAGGGCGAGCCGGGTCCTCCGCCTCCTCCTCACCGTGGTCCACGGCTGGAGAGGGGCCCATGGCCGAAGGGAGGTAATCCTCCTCCTCAGACTCCCCCTCATCGAACTCGTTCTCTGGGGTGGATGCTGTGGTATCGATCGCGCAGGCACCCACCCCCAGAGGCGAGAGGTTGCGGGAAGGAGGGGAGTGTCGCTCCCTCCAAATCCTGACCGCGCCCTGGCGTAAGAGCTCCGCCAGCTCGGGGTCTCCTTCCTCGACCTTCCGGGCTGAGGCCAGCTGAAGGGCGCATACCGGGTCTTCCTCCATTTGCGACAGCGTCGGCGGGTCTCTGTGGCGCGGGGGAGAGGAGGAAGAATGGTGATGCCGCTTACTGGGCTTCTTGCCCTTCTTAGGCTTGCCCTTGTAGCCCGGCATTTTGGTGTCTCTTCGAGGCTCGTCGTTCTGTGACGCTGGGCGACGACAGACGGACGAGACACAGAATCCGTTTTTCGCGACAAACGTCACGCTTTATTTTACTGACTGTTGCGCAATAACGCACGTTAAACATCAAACACACACAGCAACGTGCAGACATAGACAACGACGAGCACAGGACACTGCGCGAGCGCACATTAAATAGACAGACCACATTAGCCCCATGTGATTACGAGACGATTCACAGGTGATACACATTATTCACACTACAGAGCCATCACCACGGAATTCCACTGACGCAGACAAAGCACGTGGACAACGTTTACACACGCCCAAAAGGGAGGGGCCGGGGTCCTCAACGTGACAATTTTTGTGTTGATAAGCCTGAGTGGTCTGTTGACTGACCGTTCGTTGTATTTGTTCAAATAATTGTTATGGGCAGGTTACAATATAAAAAATGTTTGTCATAATTATGTCCTGTGATTATTTGACAGGAGTTTTACTTTTAACCTGTAAGTGTATTTAATTTAGTTATAATGCAAATACAATACAAACTAAACCAAAATTTAGAATAATCATAATTTTGATCCATACATTGGTAATATCTGACTGGGCCTTGTGCCACTTTATGTTCAACAAATTGGGCCCCGAGGTGAAAAAGGTTAAGAACCCCTGTTCTACACATACCACAAGACCCATAGAACACCTGAGCTCCAGGTTCACATGCAGCACTTCCACACGTGACCTGTAGAGGGAGCAGCTTGCAGCACTCTTAGTCCCACCCTCACTGATAACCTCTCAGCTATTTTTTTAAATGAGTACTGATCCGGATGTCTGTCTGCTGACACAAGCCCTTCCTCATTGGTGAGATACCAGTGTGGAATCTGGATAAAGTTGCTTGTGTTAGTCGGGCAGGTGAGCACGGTTGTCGTGCTGAGATGGTCTATAATGCCGCAGACCATCTGTAGACAGGGAGGAGTCTTCCCTGTCTGTGACGGGAGCCTGCAGTGTAGGTGCATGGTAAGTGCCGAGCTCTCTGCTCTTTACTAATTAAATCTACTTTAAAAAATACCTGAGTGTGTAAAAGACAAACTGTTGGTATGAGCTGCAGTGTAGAAATGAACTTCCTATGGGCTGAGCAAAGGAAAAATCAGGTCTCACATAGCTGAACTGATTATTGATGTTTGAACTGTTAAAGCATTTTTAGTGAAAAAGCCATGACAGGAGAATATGACATGTGGAACGGGGAGATGTTCGAAGAAGGAGACAAGGACGTCCCTTCCTCTTCCTCGGAGACGTGTGAGTGTCCAGAGCATAAACTTACCTCACACACCATGGAGTACAACTCACCTGTTGTCCCCGTTCTCTTTGCCTTGTTCTACATGTGAACAACTGTAGGACTGTTTGATTTTCCTTTTTCCATCTTTCTTGTTTCTCTCTTTTATATCTTATGGTGACTTGCGCTAACATATGCCTCATTATTGGTGGCAAGGGTCTACTGAAACTTAAACAAATGTCTAGTTAACATTCCAGACAGCATTCCAAAGCTCTTGTATTTCATATCTGCGTGACATCTGTCAACGCGCACAAGAGCACGGCTGCAGAATGCGAGCTGGCCTTGATGGAAAATCGATAGCATTTTTTTTGTTTTTCCTCAGCGATCAAGCTTGATAGTGAAATTTATGAAAATGTGAAAGAACTTTCTGGTTCGGTGAGATCCCCGTCCTCACAAGGTAGGCTAAGCTAACTCAAATGATGAGTATTTCACTGTAGTGAGCTCAGACATTCACATGAATATTTGAGGCCTGCTTAATTAAACTGTCTGCAGTTGTCAGAAGTAGATGAAAGCACGCATTAGTGTGTTAGCACTAACTTTAAGACTCATACACCAATCGTGCTCAGTGGCCATTTTCTTAACGACACGGACAGTATCTTATAAGTGCATTATCATGAACCTCTTCACGCTGCCCTGCCCCAGCCTTAACTTTAGACTGTTAGCCAGGTGAGCAACTTTTACACTGTGTTTCAAACTCAGCCCGCGAGGCTCATGTCTTGTTGGTGTATGTGGTGTGCGTCGTAGGGCAGATGGAAGAGACGGAGCGGTGGCGTCTCATGCTGCTGGGTCGGCGAGGGTCGGGGAAGAGCTCGACGGGCAACACCATCCTGGGCCGCCACGTCTTCAACACGGACATGCAGCTGGCGCGTGTGACGCGGCGGTGCGAGAGGGCGGAGGCCAGCGTGCAGGGCCGGACCGTGGCCGTGATCGACACGCCGGGCCTCAACAAGACCAAGCACATGGAGAAGGAGGTGGTGCGGGACATCCTGAAGTCCGTGTTGCTGTGCAAGCCGGGGCCGCACGCCTTCCTGCTGGTGCTGCCCATCGGGAACCTCACCAGCGAGGACAAGGACATGCGCAAGCTGATCGAAAGCATGTTTGGGAAGAGCGTGTGGGAGTACACGATCATCCTCTTCACGCACGGGGACCGGCTGGAAGGGAAGACGCCCAACGACATCATCGCCGGCTCCGACAAGGCTCTGCGCGAGTTCATACGCCAGTGCAGCGGAGGGTTCGTGTTCTTCGACAACAAGAACACGGAGGACCGCGAGCAGGTGCTGAGGCTCCTGGAGAAGATCGAGACTTTGGTGGCTGTCAACGGCAGGAGCCACTACACCACTGCACTGTATCCACACTCTGAGAGGAAGGTGCGTGAGAGGCAGGAGAGGATTCTGGGAGAGAGGCAGGGTGAGATTCTGAGGAAGGAGCGAGAGCTGGCTTCAATTTACGAGGACCGAGAGGAGCTGGAGAGGCAGAAACAGGAGCTCTGGAGAGAGGAAGATGAGGAAGCCAGGAAGCTTGCGGAGACCTCAGAAAAACGCAAGCTTTCCATTAATATGATGAAGACTCACTCCTCTAGCACTAATAAACTAAGTACAGTTGCCAAATGATTTAACTCGACGGCATACCTCAGATAAGCTAGCTATGACCTCTGACCTCAGACCCCAATAATTCTGTCCTCTACTAGTTTGTGTGGTCATCTTCTAGTGATCTTCCACATTTGTACAATCCTCGTCCTGTCTGAGTTCTGTCCCATGCAGTAACAAACCAATCAGTGAACATCTGGTTGTGCAAATGAGTATTTACCAACACAAACAAAATATTACTGTGGCTTTAAAAAATTATTTTGTTTTGACATGCATCTTGTAATTCAACACCAGGTTACCAGCCAAGCTCACATGTAGAGCCCATATATGAATAGCACATGAATTTTCATTTCCCATGATGAGTTATGTGAAATGTGATCCTTCAATTTGTCTGATTTAAACTTGTTCTAATCTTGTTCTTCCTCTGAGACTTTTGATGAAATATGATCAGTAATATGATTTTAATCTCATAGTGATCAGTGTGGATACGCTGGAAACACAAGGCTTTTGTTTACTGGGTTTATTATGATGATGACAACCACATATGTTCATCTCATAGGTCAGTAAAGACGCGTTAAGCCTGGTTTTGAGGAATGTGAGTGGCGTTACTCTGTTGTAGGTGTTTAAGCCATATGGGTTATCCCATTCACCTGACCAGAGCAACCTGTACAATATTCTTTCCTTGTGAGCATTATAAGTCCTACTGGTTATTTTCTGTTGTTCCTGTTACTTTCAGCAAACTAATCTGTTCCACTTGTTTGTTGATATGTACGGAGACCAATTATTGTCTCTTCTAAGCAATATTGTTTTCAAGACTGCACATCCAGCCCGAGCATTGTTCATTGCTGTCAACAGTTTACAACAGAAAAATCCCTCAGAGTTCAACAAAACCACAATGTCTTTCCAGTAGAGGCCACAAAAGGGAGCTGGATGAAACTGCATAGTAGAACCTGCCGAAGGTTCACTAACCCGGACCGAAGAGAAATGTACAGCCAGAACCGGAGTGGCTAATCGGGAGATTCGGGAGGATTCCCGATGGCTCATGTCAGTCTCTAGTTTGGGCCCATTGGGAGGGGAAAATAATTTTGGGCCGGATTTGGGCATGAAACTCCCGGGCTGAAAAAGTGTCCCACTCCGGCCCTGTGTACAGCCCAGCGGAAAACCTCGCGTGGAATCTAGAACCGTCTGTAATTATATGCTGACTTTACCAAAGACCTGGAAGACGCAAGGAGTCAAGGTTTAGGTTCAAGCTATGAGCACCTTTAATGCTCGGGTGGGCTTGCAGAAGTGATAGTGACATTACCACATGGTGTAGCTACTGAATACAATTATAATCCTGCGTTGTTTTGAAATAAAACTGCACGTGTATTTGAGAATGTAATTTATTTTATTGTATCATGTCATGTTCTGTTTATCTAATTAAACAAAACTACAATTACAACTCGTGAAAAAGTGGAAATATTTGTAATGTGTTGTAAATAAATAACCAACACAATTTTTATCATTTTTACTTTGACAAGGAGGACACCAACGAATTTCTGAACATTATAAAGGTTTCTATACTTATTCAAGGCATCTATCCAAATATGTAGATCAACTATAACATTTTATCAAATATTTTAGCTTTTTTCGAGTCCGTGCGTCACCGTGACTGATCAGATCAGCTGCAGTTTACCGGACGAGGCTGTGTAGGGGCACAAATATCTGAAATATGTACTCAGATCTAACACGGTCACTGACTTAACTTTTAAATATCCGAGCATCTGGTGTATTAACAAAAATAATTCAGTTAACCAAATCAAAAGTTGAAGATACCAGAAACTCCAGCACGAACGTCCACCCTAAGCACACAAACGATACAAGTACGTTATATTCTTAAGGTGTGAGCATTAGATTTTTGTAGGATCCAACACGTGAGTGGGATCTTCTTGTTTAATGTATCCGTTCATAATCAGCGTCTGCTACGGTGATCTCAGATCTATGCAGTAACAGCGGGCTTTGAGTGGCGTTTTTGAACATTTGCGCAATCCGCCTCTGGTGAACTCAAATCCGAACACGGAAGCTGAACGGATACCGGACGCGTGTCACGCCGGTGGTCTAAAACCGCGACGGCAGCGTTTCTTTTCTGCTAAAATGGGTCTGGAGGAATTGAACCTGGCGGGTGTTTTCTCACACGAAAATCTTGTGCACGCAGTGGCGGGAGCTCTGGTGAGCAGGAGACCAGGAAGGGCTTCAGCACGCCGCCGTAGTGTCGGGAAACATTAAAAACTTTCGTTTAAAGGCAGTGCGTGATAGCGACTGTGTATATCACGTGATTCGGGCTGTATTTTTGTCATATTATGTATCAATATGACACACGTTAAATTTCTAAATACTGTGGTGTGTTGAGACAGAAATGTCAGCTTTATGTATTTTAGCTGCATACATGGCATTTTCCCACAGAAAAAGAAAATGAAAGAGAAAGAGAGATATCTTGTGTGTGTGTGTGTGTGTGTGTGTGTAGGGCAGTGTGACAGCGATGACTGTTTTTTTCCCCCTGGACACTGCAAGGCTTCGCCTGCAAGGTAATCAGCGGTTATAAAGCTATATGGTCAGTGGCTAGCATAAGTGGTGTCTGTCTGTGTGCTGTTTTAGCACGTGCTGGGTCTCACGTCTGTCTGTGCTGTTTAGCACGTGCTGGGTCTCACGTCTGTCTATGTGCTGTTTTAGCACGTGCTGGGTCTCACGTCTGTCTATGTGCTGTTTTAGCACGTGCCAGGTCTCACGTCTGTCTGTGTGCTGTTTTAGCACGTGCCAGGTCTCACGTCTGTCTGTGTGCTGTTTTAGCATGTTCTGGGTCTCGCGTCAGTCTATGTGCTGTTTTAGCATGTGCTAGGTCTCACGTCTGTGTGTGCTGTTTTAGCACGTTCTGGGTCTTACGTCTGTCTGTGCTGTTTAGCACGTGCTGGGTCTCACGTCTGTCTGTGTGCTGTTTCAGCACGTGCTGGGTCTCACGTCAGTCTATGTGCTGTTTTAGCACGTGCTGGGTCTCACGTCTGTGTGTGCTGTTTTAGCACGTGCTGGGTCTCACGTCTGTCTATGTGCTGTTTTAGCACGTGCTGGGTCTCACGTCTGTCTATGTGCTGTTTTAGCACGTGCCAGGTCTCACGTCTGTCTGTGTGCTGTTTTAGCACGTGCCAGGTCTCACGTCTGTCTGTGTGCTGTTTTAGCATGTTCTGGGTCTCGCGTCAGTCTATGTGCTGTTTTAGCATGTGCTAGGTCTCACGTCTGTCTGTGTGCTGTTTTAGCACGTTCTGGGTCTCACGTCTGTCTGTGCTGTTTTAACACGTGCTGGTTCTCACATCTGTCTGTGTGCTGTTTTAGCACGTGCTGGGTCTCACGTCTGTCTGTGCTGTTTTAGCATGTGCTGGGTCTCACGTTTGTCTGTGTTGTTTTAGCATGTGCTGGGTCTCACGTCTGTCTGTGCTGTTTTAGCACGTGCTGGGTCTCACGTTTGTCTGTGCTGTTTTAGCATGTGCTGGGTCTCACGTCTGTCTGTGCTGTTTTAGCACGTGCTGGGTCTCACGTCTATCTACATGCTGTTTTAGCACGTGCTGGGTCTCATGTCTATGTGCTGTTTTGCAGTGGATGACCAGCGGAGATCGAGGTCCACACCAGCTGTTCTGGCTGAAATCATGCGGGAGGAAGGCCTGTAAGACCCATCCCTACACACACACACACACACACACACACAATCATGGCTCTAACACTGGTGCAGTCTGGAGACTTTTTCTCTGCTTTAGTGTATCACTTTATTCATGTTACTGCAATTTCAGTTATTCTTGAATAATCTTTCTCCATCTCTCCCTCCCTCCCTCCCTCCCCCCTCTCTCCCTCCCCCAGGTTAGCTCCCTACAGGGGCTGGTTTCCTGTTATCTGCAGTCTGTGCTGCTCCAACTTTGTCTACTTCTACTGCTTCCACAGCCTGAAGGCCACCTGGCTAAAGGGTCAAAGGTCAACCCCAGGCAAAGACTTAATCATTGGAATTGTTGCAGGTACGCTCTCACAGAGAGTGATGAAGTTCACGTAAAATGTGCACATATTATGGCATATAAGGGCAGTCATGGCCTAGCGGTTAGGGAACTGGTCTTGTGACCGGAGGGTCGCAGGTTCGATCCCCAGGCCATGACTGAGGTGCCCCTGAGCAAGGCCCTTAACCCTCAATTGCTCACTTGTATAAAAAAAATGAGATAAAAATTTAAGTCGCTCTGGATAAGGGCGTCTGCCAAATGCCATAAATGTAAATGTATTTGGTATTGTATTGTAATATGTAGATAATATCTAAGTATTACAGCTAAGACAAGTCATATTTATTATATGGTTGTGTTGTAGGAGGTCTGGTGTACGGGGCTGTTTAAGGGTTTGTCGTTATTGTATACAATCTTTTTCCTGGACATAATAGTAAGTACAAGGTGGAGTCCACCGGCAGCAACTTGCCACCTGGTGGCCACTGCAGGTATTGCAAGGCTTGGTCTTGCAGACAGCAGTTCTGCCAGCTGATATATACACACAGCACAGTGTCTGCTCAGCCCGTGGTCCTTCCCCTAGTGTAGGTTCCCCCCATGCGAGCTCTGGGTCCTTTGTTCTCTCTTTCTCTCTAATTGTGTGTGAGCAGGTGTCATTAATGTTCTTGTGACAACGCCGCTGTGGGTGGTCAACACCAGACTCAAACTGCAGGGAGCAACGTTCAGAAATGCAGACATACAACCCACACACTACTGTGGAATTGGCGGTAAGAATATGTGAATCTTTTCTTCACCCTACCTTGGACAGCTGGCCCACGCTTCTTGCTTCTTGAAGTGTGTCTGCATTGTCTGTGTTCTGTGTGCTTTTTGATGTCAGCCCAGCTGTGGCACACAGACTGACTCATGCTGTCAGTAGTAGGAGACACACCTAACCCAATGTTGTTTTAACAAGTGCCTGCAATACAACACTCTCAATTACACTCTTTCAGTCCTCCCTCTTACTCATACTCTCTCTCTCTCTCTCTCTCTCTCTCTCTCTCTCTCTCTCACACACACACACACACAGATGCCTTGGTGCAGATTGTCCAGAGCGAGGGGGTGGGTGCTCTGTGGAGCGGCACCTGGCCTTCTCTGCTGTTGGTGCTGAACCCTGGTGTTCAGTTCATGATCTACGAGGCTCTGAAGAGGCATCTGAGGAGAGGGACACTGCGTGAGGTGAACATGTCTACATGAACCTGTCCAGAGACCCACACAGGCACATGTGGAGAACATGGAAACTCCACTCAGATAGGGACTTGAACCCAAGACCCCAGTGGTGAGTGGCAAACGTGCTAACAACCGTGCTGTCCCACACATCTCCCTCTCCATCGTCCTTCTCTGTGTGCAGTTGTCTTCTGCGGAGGCGTTCCTGATTGGAGCTGTTGCCAAGGCAGTAGCTACCACGGTAACCTACCCCCTGCAGACAGTTCAGTCCATCCTACGGGTGAGATGCTAACATTTCTGCAGTTGCAGAACACGATTTGTGTTTGTTTTGAAGCAATTGTTTGTGTTATGTGTAACATGTATCAATCAGGCTTTGTGTTTTAGAAGTGTGTGTGTGTGTGTGTGTGTGTGTGTGTGTGTGTGTGTGTGTGTGTGTGTGTGTGTGGTCAGTTTGGTCAACACAGGCAGCCAACAGAACAATCTAAACTACTGAACAGCCTGAGAAGAGTTACAAACCTTCTAGTGAACAGAGTCCGGTAAACACACACCGCACATACACCCCACACCCAAAACACACACGCACCCCACACGCACTCTCCACATGCACGCCCCCCCCACACACACACACACACACACACACACACAGACTTAAGGGTATGTGGTTGTGTTGTAGGAGGTCTGGTGTACAGGGTCTGTTTAAGGGTCTGGAGGCGAAGCTCCTGCAGACGGTCCTCACCGCTGCCCTGATGTTCCTCCTCTACGAGAGGATCACTGCTGCCACCTTCAGGGCCATGGGGGTTGTGCGGCCAGCCACCGCCCACTGACCACCTCAGGTGATTAACCACGCCTTGGGGGCTGCCCAGGCCTAGTGCCTGCTAGGTTCCAACATGGACTAAACAAGCAAACAGATGCTGTGTATTTGTTTTACAACTTCAGGCCAGTCTGATGGAAAAGAGACAGTCTTGGTCGCAGTACTGACACCTAGTGGGCTGGATGTCCCAGAGATTCTGTACTAAATCTAATTTTAAAATGACTGCTTCTCTGTGGAACTTAAACTGGTTCATTTGGGGACTACAAAGCACTTTGATTCACCTCATGTGCACTGCCCTTTAAAGAAAAAAAACTTGCTTAATAATAATAAAAAAAGTACTAGACAAGATTTGTTAATTGGTAGACATCAGGATTTATATCAGATCAAGAGTACAAGGAATGTTTTGCAGTAAAGGACCTTCTCAGGAACACTGCTCCACTTTGAGTCCTTCAAAAGTAATGGTGAACAGAAGTAGCCTGTGTGTTTGAAATTGTAATCTGATTACATTATTACAGTAACCTAGTTTACTGGTTTAGGTTACATTATCGGTAATCTGTAACAAAATATTTTAAAGTAACACCCACATGTGAGGTAAACAAAATGACAAACAAAATTCACGAGTACATTGCAGATACAAAAACATCCCATTCACAGAGTATTGTTTCAAAACATTTTTGTATGTTTTGTCATCAAAAGCAACTAGAATAATTGTATACATTGTTAATACAATACAACTGTTCTATACAAGTTTATGATGCTTAGACTTTGACTATTAAAGGCTTTACTAGTAAAGCCACATGCCAAAATAAATGTTCCTTGATCGGAGACTTCGCACAAATAGGTGAAAAAATAAATCTCTCGTATTCAACTGTTGGACTGATTTGAAAGTTTTCATTAAAATAAATAGCCAATTAAACTAGCATGGAAGAATCTCAGTAGGTGGGAAAAGATTTGTTAAAATATGTATTTTTTCTGTTCTTCTTGTGGCCATTCTGTTTCCACACTGGAAACGTCGCGTCCTCTAAAGTGCAGACAGCGTTACATCACATGCTGCCCACGGCGCCGCTCCCATATCTCGATTACTGCAGGGGAAACGGAACATTAGTCCTGTCATGGCACAACTAAATACGACTGATCCGCACAACCACAACGTTTTACACACGAAACAACTGACCACGGTAAAGTTGGCTCGGTGTTCTAAATTTGCCAGACATTCACGAAAGAATGGGCTCATTATTTAAAGAAATCAGATAGTGTATGCTATAAATACCTATTATGCAATTCCTACATATTGTGAATTTTCCCCCACACAATGGCTTTCAGTAAAGATACATTTAGAAGATGTGAAAACATCTATGAATTAACGAAGAGTTCATGTTAGTCGGTAAGCGCTTCAGTGCCAAGACTTCTTTTCAAAATAAAAGTCATGGGTTAGTTCAACTTTTAAACATGTGCACCTATAAACACAAAGTTATCATGTACATACAAGGAGCAATGCATTTCATGTGCATCTGGATTTGTGAAACACTTCTCACATTTGTGAACACACATCAAAGCTCAGATTTTCCATATTTTGCATTGGTGGACCAGAATGCATGTGGCTCATTAGGAAGCAGTTGAAGCAGGCTTTGACCCAACTATGACCTTTTTACCACTGGTGGATTAAATATGCTTTTTACCAGTTTCACAAATATTAATTCCTTAGTAATAAAAATGTTGTTGTTTCCCTGCACAATATTTACCACATTAATAACCAGACTTCTGTGTTGACAAAGTTTTACCTGCTTTTGTGGGATAGTGGACTGTCAGGGGACTGATGCAGTTATGTTTTATTGGACTGTCAGGGGACTGATGCAGTTATGGACCCACAGTCTTTGAGAGGTCATAGGTCATAGTTGGGTTAAAGCCTGCTTCAACTGCTTCCTACTAGCGTCATACTTAGGTCAAAGCTGATGAATGAAGGACAATTACATCATGACAGTTCAACTACCAGGTGTAAGAGAGGGAGGAGCTTGAAGGTAAGAGAAAGGGACACGAATGGAGGATTCACATACAACACTCCAAAATTAAGGTTTTCTGTTGTTCTCAAGACGACTTTATTGCATACCCTGTTGGTGTAAAAAAATATATATATTCCCCCCCCCCCATCACCTGACTCCCTGCCCACTGAGTAATTTAGTTTTGTGCATGACACCTAGCTTTAGATTATCAGTTAAGCAACCACTGAGTATATTGAAGATTAGTTGCGAGTGTTGTCATATCATACATGTATTCTCTGAAAGAAGGGATTTAAGTGCCATCCTGCAACTTCTCTCCACAAACAACTAACTTAAAAGCCAAAATAATCACTTCTATTGACATGGTAAATGCCAACAGTAAAATTCTACAACCTGCCATTATGCCCATTTAGACAGCCAATATATGGTATTTTCAAAAAGCAAAATGGGATATCTTCAAAATAGGTTCTCACCCACCTAGTGTTTGGTACCTGAAGGAGGTCATATGCCTTCCACAAAAATTTGATAAGTGCTGTGATACATCATGAGAAGCCGGAAATGTGCTGATTAACTTCACACAACTACAGCTACTGGGAATTGTGTTTGGAAACAAGGAAAGTAAGAAGTTTGTGATGTTTGGTTATAATTTGAAAGAACAAAATCATTTAAACAGATTTGTAAGGTGTGGTGATTACTCCCGTAAGCATACCTTTAGCTGAAATGGGAGTTCAGCTGATTAAATGTATTTTTTATTTTTCACCATGATCACATGGGTGGGCAAGTTAAGCCTCATCTTCTGGAAATGCAAAATATAGAAAATCTGAGCTTTGATGTGTTTTCACAAATGTGAGAAGTGTTTCACAAGTCCAGATGCACACGAAATGCATTGCTCCTTGTATGTACTTGATACCTTTGTGTTTATAGGTTCACATGTTCAATTGCACATGTTTTAAAAGTTGAACTGACCCATGACTTTTATTTTGAAAAGATGTCTTGGCACTGAAGCGCTTACCGACTAACATGAACTCTTCGTTAATTCATAGATGTTTTCACATCTTCTAAATGTATCTTTACTGAAAGCCATTGTGTGGGAATAAATTCACAATATGTAAGAATTGCATAATTATCGCATACAATATATGTTTTTTAAGCAATATATGTTCTTTTTAAATAACGAGCTCATTCTTTCGTGAATGTCTAGCGAGTAACGAGCCCAACTTTACCGCGGTGAACAGCTGTTGGTCAGTGCGCGTAATCGGTGTGTTTTGCGGTTAAAACACGGTACTGGATTTGCCGGACGCGCTGATCTCACCAGGTAGATGTGATGGATAACGACAGGTGTCTGGGGTGGCGCTCCTGACGTTACGAGCTGGCCGTGAACTGACACCAAACGCACCGGATCGTTACGCAATGACCGGCACATCTGGGCGTTTTCCGAAGTCTCGCCGAGTTTTAAAGCGTCACGCTGGCTGATCATCAAAACTGGAAATAACTTCGGGATGGTGTCTGCACCATGCAGACAGGTCGCTTCGGGATCAAGGGATGTGTTTCGGAACCAAATCTTCCCGTAAGTTAAATGAGACTTGATGGCAGGCTTTCTAGCGTAGAGCAGTACTGATGTGTACAGTGTTGACTCGGTTCTCTATTACTGACACCGCACCTGATCCAGACAGCAGTGAAGAACGTGGACTGATGGTTTAAGATTAAACGGTTGACATAAAGCTTTTTTTTTTAGTTGTAACCGTGTTTGTTATGCATCGACTATGTATTTGTTTGTTTGATTATTAGAAATTCTTTCATTTGAAAGCTTTATAATCCAGGACTGAACATAAGTGGTGGTGAGAAAGAGAAACGTTTCATGTGTGCTTTGATTTTGTGTGACAGTTTGGTGCAATGATAGTACTGAGAGTTAATGTTAAATGAACACTGTGTGTGTGTGTGTGTGTGTGTGTGTGTGTGTGTGTGTGAGAGAGAGAGAGAGAGAGAGGAAGCAAAACAGGTCAGAGAAGATTTATCAGATTGAATCAAGTGGGGCAAATAACAATTTACATTTATGGCATTTGGCAGACGCCCTTATCCAGAGCGACTTACATTTTTATCAATCTTTTTTATACAAGTGAGCAATTGAGGGTTAAGGGCCTTGCTCAGGGGCATCTCAGTCATGGCCTCAGGTCTGGGAATCGAACCCACACCCTCCGGTCACAAGACCAGTTCCCTACCACCAGACCATGACTGCCCATGCCCAAACAATCTGTAGTATCTGAAGAATGAAAGACTGGAACTGAATAAAAATATAATTTACCCCCCCCCCTCCCTCTCTCTCTCTCTCTCTCTCTCTCTCTCTCTCTCTCTGTTTTGAGTAGATCTAGGCTGTTCCTTGTTTGGCATGGGAATACTACAACAGCCTAATAATTAGGGGTAAAATAGGGTAAGTGAGTATAAATCACATGCCTCATGACAGATGGGTGTGTGTGTGTGTGTGTGTGTGAGAGAGAGAGAGAGTTTGTGTGTGGGCATGTCGTGTGTGTGTGTGTGCGTGTGTGTGTGTGTGTGTGTGTGTGTGTGTGTGTGTGTATGTGTGTGTGTGTGGAGCTGCAGCAGAATCACACGTTAGTGTTTAATTTCCCAGCCTACATTTGAGGGCTGTTTGTGCTGTTTATTCCTGTATAATCTCACCACAGCTCCTCATACACACACACACACATACACACACACACACACACCCCTGCACATTTATCACCTCAGAAAAGCAGACTTGTCTCAAAGAGTCAGCGGAGGTCAGAGTATTCACACCCTGTTCAGTTTCACTCCGCACATTTGTGTAGCTCAAGGTTATCGTGCATTAATTAAAATAACAGATTTAAATATCTAAATTTTCCTATTGGTCAGATGGCCTCCATGGTGACAAAGCAGCACACAGACGTTTCCATGGGAACCTATCAGTAATTCCTTAAGCAGTTTAAATTTTGTTATCTTTGGACTTCTCCCAGTGTGAAAGCCATGAGCACACCGACGCACTGGGCTCCCGCCAAGGCCCTTTGTGTTTTGAGTGCGAGTGAGCATGTGTTTGAGTGTGTTTGAGTGTGTGTTTGAGCATGTATTTGAGTGTGTGTTTGAGTGTTTTTGAGTGTTTTTTAAGGTTCCATCTCTTATGCTTTCTTTTCACCACTTATTAAAACCTAATACAGAATTTTACAAAATTTGACAAATAAAAAGAGATGCTTCCTGTATAGCTAAGCATTTCTAATCTCTCTCTCTCGCTCTCTCTCTCTCTTTCTTTCTCTCTCTGTCTTTCTCAGGCCTGTCATGTGACATCTCTCTGTAACCTTGGCAACCATGGAAGGCTTGCAGGAAGCTTGCTCAACCTCCAGTGATGCTGTATCTGTAGCTGGGGCTTCAGGCTCCACACCCAGCTCTCATAATGAAGCGCTGACCAATGACGTACGAGTGCCGTCGCTTCAGCCCGCCCCCAGCCTTCTGCTGCCCATTGAGGAGCGGAGGAACGGTGAGAACTTCAGTGAAGGCCACACTGCTCCTCTTGTACTGCTCTCACACCTGGTTCTTCTGGTGAACTGGTGAACTGGTTCTCCTCACGCCTTGTTATTACTGGTATTTTGGTGAACTGAGTCTTCCTGATTTTCGGTTCTTCTGCGCTGTGCTGAGTGTTAAAAGTACAGCTTTCTGAATATAGATTTGGGAGTTTGGGCACACTGCTACAACTTTACTGAAGATTGTGTGTTAGGAGTTTGAGAACATGAAACATCAGCAGTTCTATTCCACAAAAATACATACACAGTCCTACACAAGTAACATACACAAGTTTACTATACACAAGTTTTTGCCTTGTGGGGTCCATATTACCCAGGTTGTGTAGAACTCATGACCTGATGTCAGATCTCACATACACAGCTACGACAGTACTGGGCACACACCCACCCCACACACACACACACACCGCACACACACCCACCTCACATACATACACCCTACACACACACACACCACACACACACCCCACACCCACAAACCCCCCACACACCCACCTCACATACATACACCCCACACCCACCCACTCCACACACACCACACACCCACCCACTACACACACACCCCTCACACACACACACACACACACACACACACACCCGGGAGCTGAAGTGTATGATAGGTTCCTGTGATAAGTTCCTACGACAAATTCCTGTCATTCATTCCTGTGATTGTATGTGTGCGCTTCTGCGTTGTGCGCTGTGTGGGTCTCAGTGTTGTTTGCGGAGCTGTGTGTGTTGTGTGATAGTGTGTTTTGCTGTTGCCTGCTGCAGAAGGTGTGTGTGTTATCATAGCAGGAACAGGTGAAGAGTCTGAGGAGAGAGGAGACAGGGAGAATGTCTGAGTGTCTTTCAGAATACGCTTACAGGGAAGAAGCTCGTGTAACTGCTGGTTTTAGAAGGGACTCTCCTGCATAGCTCACCCCTCTGACCTTTGACCCCTCTGACCGAGATGGATACATGAGCAGTTTGCTGGATTTCATTGAAGACGGGTCCATTTCAGAGCCAGACTGAGAGCAAAGAAACTAACTGGATTCCTGAGTCAAATAGCAAAATTGATGATACCTATGCTGCCACCTGGTGGGTAGGAGAGGACTTGCACCTATGTTCAAGATACAAGTTACCAGGAAGCATATTTTATTTCAAATATGAAGTAAATTGTTAAAAGGTTTTATTGTATTCTTTTGATCAGAGGAAGATAGATTAGAGATGGGTGTGCTAATACATCTTTATTTGATGTAAATATTTACACATTTTGATATGAATTCAAATTAATGCTGTGTGTGTGTGATCATGTGTGTGTGTGATCATGTGTGTGTGTGTGAGCACGTGTGTGTGCCTGTGTGTGTGTGTGTGTGTGTGTGTGTGTGTGTGTGTGTGTGTGTGTGTGTGTGTGTGTGTGTGTGTGTAAAGAAACACTAGCCTGCCACTCTATCTCATGGTAGAGGTGAAATGTTGCTGTATATAGTTGTGCAGGCCAGCTGGGCCAGTTATTTAAAACTGCATCCCGAAGGAAGCACGTGTGTGTGTGTGTGTGTGTGTGTGTGTGTGTGTGTGTGTGTGTGTGTGTGTGGAAAAATACTGTACAAGGACTGATTAATTTAGATGGTACAGATTAAGTACTATATGAAGGGGATTCTATGCAAAAGGTAATGCACACACACATTCACACACACGCACACACACATTCACACACACATTCTCATACATACACACACACAAACACACACATCTGTCTGTGATCATATGTGTGCTTGGATTAATGTGTTATTTGTGTGTGTGTGTGTGTGTGTGTGTGTGTGTGTGTGTGTGGTTTACACTATCTGTATGAAAGATCATTTCTCACTGTTTTAAATGCCCAGTGTGAAGTTTGTCATGCAACATATAGACACGACCACAGACTCTGTGAAATAGAATAACACATGCTCGTATATATACAGCACACACACACACACATACACACATATGCTGTGTTATTCTGGCTAAGAGAGAGAAGAGAGCTGAGTGCTACATATCTGTGATAGACCTGACCACACACACACACACACACACACACACACACACTCGCTCCCTCCTCTCCCCCACTCTCCCTCAGTTCTCTCTCCTCCTGCTCACAGGACAGCGTTCAGGACCACTGCACTCAGGGGTTTGGTGTTCAGGAGGCTCTACTAGATATCCGACTGTCCGGCTCTCTCGTTCTGGGTCTTTCTCCTGCCTGCTTCCTCCTCCCAGGACGTGTGTATGGGAGTGTTCTCATTACTCTTCCCAGCCTCTTAGCACTGCGTTTTCTCTCTCTGCTCCAGGACTGTTCACTTTTTCAGGATTTTTCTCTCCTTCAGGAGTTTTGTCTTTCAAGACATTTCCATAACTTGAGCTCATCATAAGTGTAGTAGTATTTTTTCTGTTTTCCATTGCTCTGGTCTATCTGCTGTACAGTAAGACACAAACTTTCTTTAGGTTGGTGTTACTTTTATTTTAATTCTACCACCATGCTGGACACGAGCCCATGCCTCCACATCGACCCCGCCCCTTTTGGGCCTCAGCCAATGAGCAGCAGCATAGAGAAACAAGGAACGCAATTGGACCAGGAGAGGCAGTCTTGCCCAAGTGTTAGGGAAGGTAGGAAGGTGTCTCACACACACCAACACAGAAAACGTGGCATTTAATGTTACTGGCTTGGGCGCACATTTACACATTTACATTTTAAACTGGGTGTGTAAACATTTGTGCTTGTTAATTTAAACTGTAATCCCTACTCACACACACTCACACACACACACACACACACACACACACACACACACTTGCATACACACACACTTGCATACACACACACTCACAAACACACACTCGCATGCACACACACTCACAAACACACACCCATACTCACATACACACACTCATACTCACACACACTCACATACACACTCGCATACTCACACACACACGCATATACACCCACACTCGCATACACAAACACACATTCACAAACACACACTCGCATACACACACACACATTCACAAACACACACTCGCATACACACACACACTCGCATACACACACACTCACAAACACACACTCGCATACACACACAAACACACTCATAAACACACACTCATAAACACACACTCATACTCATACACACTCACATACACACTCACATACACACTCACATACACACACTCACATACACACACTCACATACACACTCGCATACACACACACTCACAAACACACACTCACATACACACAATCACACACACACACAGTCAGACACACACATAGTCACACACACACTCGAATACACACACATACACACACACACGCACAAGTCTAGTGTCTCCTGTCCTCGTATTGTGTGTGTTTGTGTGTGTGTGTTTGTGTGTGTGTGTGTGTGTGTGTGTGTGAGTGAACTCTAGTGTCTCCTGTTCTCGTATTGTGTGTGTGTGTGTGTGTGTGTGTGTGAGAGAGTGACCTCCAGTGTCTCCTGTTCTCGTATTGTGTGTTTGTGTGTGTGTTTGTGTTTGTGTGTGTGTGTGAGTGATCTCTAGTGTCTCCTGTTCTCGTATTGTGTGTGTGTGTGTGTGTGTGTGTGTGTGTGTGTGTGTGTGTGTGTGTGAGTGACCTCCAGTGTCTTCTCTCCTCATATGTGGTGTGTGAACTCTTGTTCCTGTGCACACACCACTTCCATCTTCCATTCTAGGGACTCTCACAACAACACAGCAGTGGCTCCTAGTGCCGTGTACACGTGCCTCTGTTTCAGTCTCAAGTTTGTCTCGTGTTTGTCTCACTCCCTGGACACTGATGGGGTCTCTGAGTTCATGTGTGGGTCTGGGAGTCTGGGATACACAGTAAAGAGGGCAGCACCTGTCTCGGGGGGTTGGAGGAGGTCAGGGTTCCTGCCTGGTCCAGTGCTAATGAAGCTACATCTGATACACACACACACACACACACACACACACACACCCCGGGCTGAGTGTAGTCTTCATGAAGGTTGCACTTTGAGAGGGGGAGTCATACTTTACATTCATACACTCAGCAAAGTGCAGGAAGAACAGGACAGAGAAAGAGCTACTGCAGCTCCACTGAACTAATGACCAAAACAAACGAGAGAGAGAGAGAGAGAGAGAGAGAGAGACTGCTCCTTTGTGACTGGTTATTATTCTCAGCAGTGAACTTTCAAATCAAGTCAACCAATTTTATTAATTCTGTAATATAGTTTTAGCATTAAAACATGAAGCACACACTAATTCCACAGAAGCAGTGAGGGTGTTAAAGGCCATAAGGAAAGTGCCCGAGTGGCGTGTCCGTGTGGCGTGTTCTTGTTGCGTGTCCGAGTGGCGTGTTCTTGTTGCGTGTCCGTGTGGCGTGTTCTTGTTGCGTGTTCTTGTGCCGTGTCCGAGTGGCGTGTTCTTGTTGTGTGTCCGAGTGGCGTGTTCTTGTTGTGTGTCCGAGTGGCGTGTCCGTGTGGCGTGTTCTTGTTGCGTGTCCGTGTGGCGTGTTCTTGTTGCGTGTCCGTGTGGCGTGTTCTTGTTGCGTGTCCGTGTGGCGTGTCCGTGTGGCGTGTTCTTGTGGCGTGTCCGAGTGGCGTGTCCGTGTGGCGTGCTCGTGTGGCGTGTTCTTGTTGCGTGTCCGTGTGGCGTGTCCGTGTGGCGTGTCCGTGTGGCGTGTTCGTGTGGCGTGTCCGAGTGGCGTGTTCTTGTTGCGTGTCCGTGTGGCGTGTCCGTGTGGCGTGTTCTTGTTGCGTGTCCGAGTGGCGTGTTCTTGTTGCGTGTCCGTGTGGCGTGTTCTTGTTGCGTGTCCGAGTGGTGTGTTCTTGTTGTGTGTCCGAGTGGCGTGTCCGTGTGGCGTGTTCTTGTTGCGTGTCCGTGTGGCGTGTCCGTGTGGCGTGTTCTTGTTGCGTGTCCGTGTGGCGTGTTCGTGTGGTGTGTTCTTGTTGCGTGTCCGTGTGGCGTGTCCGTGTGGCGTGTTCGTGTGGCGTGTCCGAGTGGCGTGTCCGAGTGGCGTGTTCTTGTTGCGTGTCCGTGTGGCGTGTCCGTGTGGCGTGTTCTTGTTGCGTGTCCGTGTGGCGTGTTCTTGTTGCGTGTCCGTGTGGCGTGTCCGTGTGGCGTGTTCTTGTTGCGTGTCCGTGTGGCGTGTTCTTGTTGCGTGTCCGTGTGGCGTGTTCTTGTTTGCGTGACGCCATGCTTGTTAATTTTGCTCATTCTTTGGCTATTCACCCTTCATTAATCACAGAACTGCAAACGCTGACACACACTGTGTGTCTGTGACAGTGTATTTGGGGCCCAGATGAGTCGATGTCATTGGCACCTTCTAGAAAGCTGCTTGGCAGGCAAACGCGCTTACTGTGTTTCAGACCAGGGTTCAGCCAAGATGTTTAAACTGGTCCATCTCAGAGTGGTTTATTACAGGCTGCAACTCTCTGCGTGCTGAAGTTAGCACAGTGACATTTAGCATAGAAGGTGTGTGTGTGTGTGTGTGTGTGTGTGTGTGTGTGTGTGTGTGTGTGTGTGTGGTTAAAGTTGTGGGAACTCTATAACTAATACTGAACATGCTCATGTCCGTTCCTCTGCACTGCTGTGGGTGAGAACAGCTCCACACACTGGTGCAGCAGCAGAACTCCAGGTGTGGAAGTCACGCAGCCGTCAGACAGGAGAGGGACACCAGGTGCTCCGTCCTCTGGCTGCTGGAAACATGGCACACGGCTCAGCAGGGGCAGGACAGCCCATAACATGGCAGAGGGTCCTAACAGCTGCAGCTGTGGCCCAGGGTGCGTTAGTAGCCAGCAGGTGCTGGGGGGATGTCGCTGTGGGACACATATAGTCCCCTGAGCAGGGTGTGTGCTCACGCTGCAGATAAATGTGGAGCAGAACGCAAGCGTCGCGTTCAGCCTCTGCGCTCACGTACAAATCCAGGGCCACGCTGGGCTTGCGCTCGTAATGCCGATTCTTTCACGCTCTGAGCTGGTGGATTTGGTGAAGTGCGAGTGTGAGCAGGAAAGGAAGAACAGAACGAGAGTGTGAGCCTCGCGCTGCTCACTGCGGCCTGGCGTGTCAACCGCAGGGTGACTGCACCTCTTCTGTTAGGGCCTCTTATCAACTTAGAGGAGGAAATATGTCAGTTCCCCACAGTAGTGTGTTAGTACGCGCACACACGCATGTGTGAACTTGGTGAGTGTTGTACAGCATGAAGGAGGATGATTAGAGAGATGCCATTGCATGATTAGCATCTGCGTTCTTACGCACATACGTGGGTGGTGAGTTGTGGCCCTGTTTCTGCAGAAGTGTTCTGACCTAGGACAAGTCCTAACCTAGGATAAGTTCTGCTTAGCCCAAAACTCACATCCTTATTTCAGGTCCGAGGAGTTGAACTGTTATCTGTTGGCTGTTGTTGGTGTTCTTCATGGTGGTCTTCGTTGGTATTTCGTGGTGTTCTTTGTGGTGTTCTTCGGTGGTGTTCCTCTGTGGTGTTCTTCGGTGGTGTTCCTCTGTGGTGTTCTTCGGTGGTGTTCCTCTGTGGTGTTCTTCGGTGGTGTTCCTCTGTGGTGTTCTTCGTGGTGTTTCTCGTTGGTGTTCTTCGTCATCTCTGAAGGTCATGTACAGCAGTGATGTGAGTGGTGATGTGTGATGGCTCTTGACTTCAGAGCTTCATGCAGTTCTCTGGGCTGAATTCACTCAGTTTCATGGTCCTAATGCCCCTCCTCATTTCCTGCAGTGCAGGACGTTCTGAGGATGTATCAGCGTTGGTCCAGTATGCCGTGGAATGGTAGTCCATTTGTGTGTGTCTGCACATTTACTCAGGTTTCCTCAAGATTCACTTTTTCAAGTGTAACCTGAATGCAGGTTGGAAGTAATAATATGCACGAGCAAACAGTAGAAATATAACACATACGTGTTACACACACGCACAGACACACAGACACTCAATTCTGTTTTTTAAAAAGATGAAGAAACAGGAAGAGGAAGTATGTAACTCTCTCTCTCTCTCTCTCTCTCTCTCTCTGTCCTTCTGCTTCCCTCTTGCTCTCTCGTGCTGTATGATACATTTTCTACTGACTGTACTGATGTTTGTATGAAGGAAAGACTCTGAGACCCTACAGGGTCTTCACTGCGTTTCCCGACAGTTGAGGAGGCTGAATGGAACTTTGTACGGTGTGTAAGGTAAACGCGTGGCACTCTGTAGAGACTTCAGGACAACCTGAACTGCTGTGATAGAACTGTAGAATAAGAGTTTCAGTGGCAGTTAAATCCTGGTGCAGACAGCAGCCATTGAGCATGTCCTGTGAGGAGTTGGTGATCAGTTACAGGTGATCTGTGATCAGTGGCTGGTGTGATTTTGCAGAAGAATCTTGGCATTTCCCTGCTTACACGGCTCTTTGCTCAAGAGATGTGTGTGATCAGCTCAGTCTGTCAACCACCCGGGACGCTCCTTTGTGTGATCAGCTATATTACATCTCTGTTTTGTAAAGAGTGTGTAGATCTTCCTGTGGTTTAAGGATTCAAGTGGAAACATTCCAGACCACTGGTGGTGTTCACTGGTTATTTACTTGTGCGTGTGTCTGTGTGTGTGTGTGTTTGTACAGTGCTGCAGATCAAGCTTCAGCAGAGACGCACACGAGAAGAGCTGGTCAGCCAGGGTATCATGCCACGTAAGTGTTGCCTTTCTCACCTTAAACGCCAATCACCTTCCTGTTGTCATTTCTACCAGAGTCCCAGGATTGGTCTCAAACTGGGATATGTCTACTCTTGCTTTCTGAGGACACGCTAAAATGCCAGATGTATAAGTTGTGTTCCAACTGAAATGGAAATACCATCTTAGCATCTATAGAATGTGTGAAACGATAGCATGAACTCCATGACTGTACAGATAGGGTGAGGTAACGTGAGATAGGGTGAGGTAACGTGAGAT
Organism: Brachyhypopomus gauderio; assembly: GCF_052324685.1. NCBI lineage: Eukaryota > Metazoa > Chordata > Actinopteri > Gymnotiformes > Hypopomidae > Brachyhypopomus > Brachyhypopomus gauderio. Next base: position 32,450,987 of record NC_135216.1, read on the forward strand.
AGGGTGAGGTAACGTGAGATAGGGAGAGGTAAAGTGAGATAGGGTGAGGTAACGTGAGATAGGGTGAGGTAAAGTGAGATAGGGTGAGGTAACGTGAGATAGGGTGAGGTAAAGTGAGATAGGGTGAGGTAAAGTGAGATAGGGTGAGGTAACGTGAGATAGGGAGAGGTAACGTGAGATAGGGAGAGGTAACGTGAGATAGGGAGAGGTAACGTGAGATAGGGTGAGGTAACGTGAGATAGGGTGAGGTAACGTGAGATAGGGTGAGGTAACGTGAGATAGGGTGAGGTAACGTGAGTCTTGCTCACAGATGGTTCTGCTGCCAGCCTCATCCTGTCCTCCGTCTCGTACTGCTTTGGTTTGTAGATTGAGTAAAACTCACTTCCGTCACCTTGTGGGCTGCTTTTCCGTTGTATGCCGTCTGCCCATTCAAATCACAACTAGTTGACATAGAGGCACTGTAACGTTATCCAAACTGTTGCCGTCCCGTGTAAAATAGGTCACATGTTTGCGCTGGTTTTACGCGTATGATTTCCTGTTAATTTGCGTGAAAAGTAAACCCAGATTTCTGCATGCATCACCAGGCAAAAGCTGATACGCTGTACCTAATACATACAGACCACAGGAAGACTGAACCTAGTGCACACAGACCTGTGATAGGCTGGTCCCAGTGTGAATAGTCTGTTGATAGACTGGTCCCAGTTTGAATAGTCTGTTGATAGACTGGTCCCAGTGTGAATACTCCATTGATAGACTGGTCCCAGTTTGAATAGTCTGTTGATAGACTGGTCCCAGTGCATGTAGACTGCTGGGGCTGCAGGTGTTTGAGGAAGCGCTCTCTGCTCTCTGGGCTCTGATGAGAGTTTACAGCACTGTATGGTAACAGACATAGGCCCCATGGTAACAGACAAAGGCCCCATGGTAACAGACATAGGCCCCATGGTAACATACATAGGCCCCCATGGTAACATACATAGGCCCCCATGGTAACAGATGTAGGCCCCATGGTAACAGACATAGACCCCATGGTAACAGACATAGACCCCATGGTAACAGACATAGGTCCCATGGTAACATACATAGGCCCCCATGGTAACAGATGTAGGCCCCATGGTAACAGACTTAGGCCCCATGGTAACCGACTTAGGCTCCATGGTAACAGACATAGGCCCCCATAGTAACGGATGTAGGCCCCATGGTAACAGACTTAGGCTCCATGGTAACAGACACAGGCTCCATGGTAACAGACTTAGGCCCTCATGGTTGAGGTGGAACAGTTGTATCAAAGTGAGGATCACGAGTGTGGGAAGTGGGAGGGACTTAACCAGGAGCAGATTCCGCCTCTGTATGTCAGGTTGTGTTACTGTGTTTTAGCACTAATGCAGAAGATCTGTAAAAACTAATATGATGACATGAGTGTAGCCCCTGCTGTTTCTTTTCAAACATTTATAACTTTACATTAGACATATTTACAATATAAATCTGTTTTTAATACCAGCTAATGTATGTTAATGAGCTATTATAATTTCACTATGAAAAGTCCATAATAGATCTGTAGTAAATGTTTATTCTATGAAGCATTTGCATAATGGAGGGAGGGACAGTGGGCTGGATGGACACGTCTTTAATTGGGCTTGTTAAGAGGCGGACATGTTGAACGCAGCATACACACATAATCAGATCAGATCTTTTGGGGGTGTGGCCTTTGTCTGGTCCAGCCTCCAGGCTGTTAGAAACTACTGTACCTTTACAGCCAAGTGTGGTGTGCAGCATTGAAAGCAATGGTAATTGAAATCATTGGTAATTGAAAGCAATGGTCATTGAAATTATTGGTAATTGAAAGCAATGGTAATTGAAATCATTGGTAATTGAAAGCAATGGCAATTGAAATCATTGGTAATTGAAAGCAATGGTAATTGAAATCATTGGTAATTGAAAGCAATGGCAATTGAAATCATTGGTAATTGAAAGCAATGGCAATTGAAATCATTGGTAATTGAAAGCAATGGCAATTGAAATCATTGGTAATTGAAAGCAATGGCAATTGAAATCATTGGTAATTGAAAGCAATGGTAATTGAAATCATTGGTAATTGAAAGCAATGGCAATTGAAATCATTGGTAATTGAAAGCAATGGCAATTGAAATCATTGGTAATTGAAAGCAATGGTAATTGAAATCATTGGTAATTGAAAGCAATGGTAATTTGGGACTCTGGTAACCACACATGGTGCAAGATGCAGCATGCATGTCATCACAGATCTCTAGATCATCGCTCCTGCTCTGAGAATAAGGGCCGTGTAACTGGTCTAATAGAGAGAAGGGTGCGCTAAGGTTGCTGGTGTGTGGCATAATACTCATACTGAGCAGTGTGTTAGTCACTGTGGAGAAGAACTGTGCTGAGAGTAACTGTGAGTAGGTGTGATCGTGTTAGACTCCATCTGAGTTCACACACATGTACTGAGAGCAGCCAGTAACTGTGAGTGGGTGTCATCATGTTAGACTCCGTTTGAATCCACACACATTTTCTAATCCCAAAATGTCAGTGGGGCTCTGGTTTACATTAAGGCTCAATTTCCAAGAAACTATAGGTATCCTGGATTCAGTGAATGCTGATTTTTTTTTATGCTTCCCTGAAAAATATCAGAATTTTTCTGGATATTTTTTCAGGTTTTCGGTGTACACTGCTTTTCTTTGTGGAGATTTTGTACATGCCTTTAAAATATCCCCACCGCTGGCTTCAGAGGAATCCTGTAGACGTCATTTCAGCACACAGTGGTGGAGATGAGGAAGAGTTCTCAGGTGTTCTTCCTTCATATCATCTGATTGTTTCAGATACCAGCTCCAGACCTGTGTGCTGTAAACACCTGAGACCACGCAACCATAGACGTGACAACAGATGTTCTGGAATATTGTAGAACATTCAATTGGAACATTCCATACATTCCTTGGTGTAATCTCACTTTCAGAAGAGGGACAGTGAGTGTTTAGCCACTTGGCCAAAGTTCAGTGAAACTCCTGTAGAGCCTGAAGCCTGTTGGGCCTTGATCAGGTGTAGCCCTCTGCTCACCTGATCAAGTGTATCTCTCTGCTCACCTGATCAGGTGTATCTCTCTGCTCATTGTAGTTCCGTGAAGACTTGTTGTGCTGGAGGGTGATATGTCAGCTTGTGCCTTTTCTGAGCACATGAGCACCCAAGCTTGGATTTGGGTGTGATGCTGTCTCTCACACACACACACACACACATAGACAGTGCGTGGTCCATATTAAGCCCAGCTGCCCTTGCTGGATAATTCTATTTCCACTCTGCTTGTGGTGAACCTACTGACATATACATTTTAACCTCCATCAATGTTTCCTGTGGTTAGCAAAAACTTTAACTTGTGTGTGTGTGAGACACACATCTTGACAGTAGGGTGGTGTTGGTTGAAGCTTCTACATTAGTTTGGTGTCAAGTGACAGTGTCAGTAGCCTATGATACAGCCGGGGTCTCACATCTGTGTGTCGGTGCCTCTGTATGTCTGTGTCTGTGCCTCAGTGTGTCTGTGCTTCTGTGAGACTTCATAATAAATAAATAAATAAATCACTGTGAGAAAAGTATTTCACATTAGTTCAGGATTTGTGTTTCCTGGTCCTGTTGAAACATTATTTTACATGCCCTGGTGAACACAGCCTTTACACAAACACAAACACACAAACACACTCACACACACACATACAAACACATTCACACACACACACACACACACACTAGATAGGACAGATTGCTGCATTGACGTCAAGGGAAAAAATCCATCATCCATCAAAAAAAACATCTAACCTGGTAAAACCTGTTCTAAATGTATCTGGTGTCTGTGACCTACAGGGATTAAATAGGCCAGTTCACAGCTCAAAGGGCACCATTGCTTGAAGCCATCAGCTCGGCCCAAATCCTAACCCTCTTCCGTAAAAGATGGAGCCACCATCTCTCCAGGTAGTGGATATTCCCGTACTCTGGTTCAAAAAGGCCACATTGTTTCCAGGATTTTTGTCCAACCACCAGGCAGATGAGCTAAAGTCATCAAGTAGAATTAATTAGTGAAACCAGCCAGGTCCTGTAAGGACAAGAATTAATTAACCAGCCAGGTCCTGTAAGGACAAGAATTAATTAACCAGCCAGGTCCTGTAAGGACAAGAATTAATTAACCAGCCAGGTCCTGTAAGGACAAGAATTAATTAACCAGCCAGGTCCTGTAAGGACAAGAATTAATTAACCAGCCAGGTCCTGTAAGGACAAGAATTAATTAACCAGCCAGGTCCTGTAAGGACAAGAATTAATTAACCAGCCAGGTCCTGTAAGGACAAGAATTAATTAACCAGCCAGGTCCTGTAAGGACAAGAGCTTTTAACATGTTAAAGAGGAAACGTAAAGTTCAGCTCAGTTCTGAGACTTGGATGTTGTGCAAAATGCTGAAGTGTGGCTGGTGTGTGTGTGTGTGTGGGGGGGGGGGGGGATGTGCATGATCACTTACAGGAAGTGAAAGAGGGAATGCAGTGAAAGTGGGTATAGTTACAGAGAGAGTACACACAACACACACATCATGATAGACATTGGTATATGCACATTTGAAAGCGGAAGAAGTGGAAGATAGTGGAAGATTACTGCATGCAGCGGTGTGGTAACTGTACAGAGTGAGTGTATCCTCGACTGAAGTGGGGGTTTCACTTGCCGGTGTGTGTGAGGAGGTAGCTTACATCAGAACGCTTGTTCAGCATACATGTAAATATTACACACATGTGACTCTCTTAAAGACCACTGAGCCTCATTGCCAGGGCACTGGGTCAAAAACAGACAGACACTACTTGATGTGCTTTGTTTCTGTGTCTTCTGGAGAGGAACTTCCTTTATTTCCTTTATAGTTGTGTAAGAGTGCTCTTAATGAAGTTCACTAGTACAAATATACTCCATACGATCCATCCCAAACCAGCACAATACTAATTCCATTATGTTTGGTTCACTGGCATCACAGCTGTGTGCACCACAGGGTGGTCTACCTCTGTTCATTTATGCTTCTTCTCTGTCTCTCTCTCTGTCTCTCTCTCTGTCTCTCTCTCTCTCTCTCTCTCTCTCTCTCTCTCTCTCTCTCTCTCTCTCTCTCTCTCTCTCTCTCTCTCTCTCTCTCTCTCTCTCTGCCTGTCTCTCTCTCACACACACTGGGTTTTCATGTTCCCCACTGAGAGTGACGTCCAAGGTGCTTCAGGTCAGCAGTTTGCATGATGAAGTGCAGTAGCATGTACTGGACACACACACACACACACACACACACACACACACACACACACACACACACACACACACACACACACACACACACACACTTCAGCCTGTCAGAGAGCAACTGTAACCTGCTGTGAGTGGAATGCCACTTAAATGAGAGTTCAGCTGATGATATAACAATGGCAACATTCCAGAACCACATGGAGAGGAAACGTCTTCCAGATTGGTATAGACAGAGTGCAGGTCTCTGTGAGGTCACCACTACCCACATCTCCATAGACAGAGTGCAGGTCTCTGTGAGGTCACCACTACCCACATCTCCATAGACAGAGTGCAGGTCTCTGTGAGGTCACCACTACCCACATCTCCATAGACAGAGTGCAGGTCTCTGTGAGGTCACCACTACCCACATCTCCATAGACAGAGTGCAGGTCTCTGTGAGGTCACCACTACCCACATCTCCATAGACAGAGTGCAGGTCTCTGTGAGGTCTCCACTACCCACATCTCCATAGACAGAGTGCAGGTCTCTATGAGGTCACCACTACCCACATCTCCATAGACAGAGTGCAGGTCTCTGTGAGGTCTCCACTACCCACATCTCCATAGACAGAGTGCAGGTCTCTATGAGGTCACCACTACCCACATCTCCATAGACAGAATGCAGGTCTCTGTGAGGTCACCAATACCCACATCTCCATAGACAGAGTGCAGGTCTCTGAGGTCACCACTACCCACATCTCCATAGACAGAGTGCAAGTCTCTGTGAGGTCACCACTACCCACATCTCCATAGACAGAATGCAGGTCTCTATGAGGTCTCCACTACCCACATCTCCATAGACAGAGTGCAGGTCTCTGTGAGGTCACCACTACCCACATCTCCATAGACAGAATGCAGGTCTCTGTGAGGTCACCACTACCCACATCTCCATAGACAGAGTGCAGGTCTCTGTGAGGTCACCACTACCCACATCTCCATAGACAGAGTGCAGGTCTCTGTGAGGTCACCACTACCCACATCTCCATAGACAGAGTGCAGGTCTCTGTGAGGTCTCCACTACCCACATCTCCATAGACAGAGTGCAGGTCTCTGTGAGGTCACCACTACCCACATCTCCATAGACAGAGTGCAGGTCTCTGTGAGGTCTCCACTACCCACATCTCCATAGACAGAGTGCAGGTCTCTATGAGGTCACCACTACCCACATCTCCATAGACAGAATGCAGGTCTCTGTGAGGTCACCAATACCCACATCTCCATAGACAGAGTGCAGGTCTCTGTGAGGTCTCCACTACCCACATCTCCATAGACAGAATGCAGGTCTCTGTGAGGTCTCCACTACCCACATCTCCATAGACAGAGTGCAGGTCTCTGTGAGGTCACCACTACCCACATCTCCATAGACAGAGTGCAGGTCTCTGTGAGGTCGCCACTACCCACATCTCCATAGACAGAATGCAGGTCTCTATGAGGTCTCCACTACCCACATCTCCATAGACAGAGTGCAGGTCTCTGTGAGGTCACCACTACCCACATCTCCATAGACAGAATGCAGGTCTCTGTGAGGTCACCACTACCCACATCTCCATAGACAGAATGCAGGTCTCTGTGAGGTCACCACTACCCACATCTCCATAGACAGAATGCAGGTCTCTGTGAGGTCACCACTACCCACATCTCCATAGACAGAATGCAGGTCTCTGTGAGGTCACCACTACCCACATCTCCATAGACAGAATGCAGGTCTCTATGAGGTCACCACTACCCACATCTCCATAGACATAATGCAGGTCTCTATGAGGTCACCACTACCCACATCTCCATAGACAGAGTGCAGGTCTCTGTGAGGTCACCACTACCCACATCTCCATAGACAGAATGCAGGTCTCTGTGAGGTCACCACTACCCACATCTCCATAGACAGAGTGCAGGTCTCTGTGAGGTCACCACTACCCACATCTCCATAGACAGAGTGCAGGTCTCTGTGAGGTCACCACTACCCACATCTCCATAGACAGAGTGCAGGTCTCTGTGAGGTCTCCACTACCCACATCTCCATAGACAGAGTGCAGGTCTCTGTGAGGTCACCACTACCCACATCTCCATAGACAGAGTGCAGGTCTCTGTGAGGTCTCCACTACCCACATCTCCATAGACAGAGTGCAGGTCTCTATGAGGTCACCACTACCCACATCTCCATAAACAGAATGCAGGTCTCTGTGAGGTCACCAATACCCACATCTCCATAGACAGAGTGCAGGTCTCTGTGAGGTCTCCACTACCCACATCTCCATAGACAGAATGCAGGTCTCTGTGAGGTCTCCACTACCCACATCTCCATAGACAGAGTGCAGGTCTCTGTGAGGTCACCACTACCCACATCTCCATAGACAGAGTGCAGGTCTCTGTGAGGTCACCACTACCCACATCTCCATAGACAGAATGCAGGTCTCTGTGAGGTCACCACTACCCACATCTCCATAGACAGAATGCAGGTCTCTGTGAGGTCACCACTACCCACATCTCCATAGACAGAATGCAGGTCTCTATGAGGTCACCACTACCCACATCTCCATAGACATAATGCAGGTCTCTATGAGGTCACCACTACCCACATCTCCATAGACATAATGCAGGTCTCTATGAGGTCACCACTACCCACATCTCCATAGACAGAATGCAGGTCTCTATGAGGTCTCCACTACCCACATCTCCATAGACAGAGTGCAGGTCTCTGTGAGGTCACCACTACCCACATCTCCATAGACAGAATGCAGGTCTCTGTGAGGTCACCACTACCCACATCTCCATAGACAGAATGCAGGTCTCTGTGAGGTCACCACTACCCACATCTCCATAGACAGAATGCAGGTCTCTGTGAGGTCACCACTACCCACATCTCCATAGACAGAATGCAGGTCTCTGTGAGGTCACCACTACCCACATCTCCATAGACAGAATGCAGGTTTCTATGAGGTCACCACTACCCACATCTCCATAGACATAATGCAGGTCTCTATGAGGTCACCACTACCCACATCTCCATAGACATAATGCAGGTCTCTATGAGGTCACCACTACCCACATCTCCATAGACAGAATGCAGGTCTCTGTGAGGTCACCACTACCCACATCTCCATAGACAGAATGCAGGTCTCTGTGAGGTCACCACTACCCACATCTCCATAGACAGAGTGCAGGTCTCTGTGAGGTCACCACTACCCTCATCTCCATAGACAGAATGCA